>NC_073647.1:28840453-29143483 GCF_029407905.1 Bubalus kerabau | reverse complement strand
GGACAATGATGACTGGTTCAGCTTGGTGGGCTCATCCAGGAATCCCCTGATCCCACACCTGGGGGTTAATTTTGCCTTCCCATAGTTTTTGGTCCCTCTCTATTGAAGGTGTAATGGGTTCTTCAGTAGTAACCAGGAGCTGTAGAGCTCTAGGGGCTGAAAAACTTCCCATCACAAGGGTGGTCCCCAGTTTAGTGAGTATATCTCTTTCCAATAAGGGGGTAGGACACTCAGGGACCACCAGAAACTGGTGGGAAAATATTTGTCCATCCCAGCAACAAAGAAGTGCTCGGGTGAATCTTTTAGTAGTTGCTTTTCCTGTAGCACCCAAAATGGTACAGGTTTGGGAGGAGAAGGCTCCAGAGTAGGAGATCAGGACAGAGTAGGTAGCCCCTGTGTCAACCAAGAAATTCTCGGACCTACCTGCCACATCCAATTGCACCCTCGGCTCCAGCCCCGTGATGGTTATCTGTGACAGGCAGGCTGGCTGGAGCGGGCCGCTTCAGTCCTCTTGAACCATCGTGAGGGCAGGCTTGGTGCTTGACCTTGAGGCTCTTGGGTCCCGAGGGCAGAGTGCCGCCCAATGTCCCAGTTGATGGCTTTTGTAGCAAGCCGTTCTAGGAGACTTGTCACGGTTTGGACACTCTGGCTCAAAGCCTTGCCTGTCTACAGATCAGGCATCTGTCTCGTGCCTTGTCCCTCAAGGACTTGGGGTTTGCCATAGGGCTTCTCTGGAGGGCGGCCAGCATCTGGGCATGGCTTGTCTCTTTCTTTCTCTCCTCCTGGGCCTTGGCCTCCTTCTCCTGTTCCCTGTTATAAAAGGTATTGGTGGCTGTCTGGACCATCTCATCTAAAGAGGCAGCAGGGTCCTGCTGTTATAGCTGCTGTAACTTAATTCTGATATCTGATGCACATTGGGACAGGAATTTGTCCTTTAAAATCACCCGTCTCTCATAAGAGTCTAAGTCCAGGTTGGTAAACTTTTGGAGTGCCTCTTTTAGCCTCTCCAGAAAGGCAATGGGGTTCTCATTGGGCTCCTGAGTTATTGCTGAGACTGGGCATAGTCCCGCAAGTAATAGGCTTCTTTATGTTTCCATGGGTGGACTTCCTTAGGTGTGAGTCTTTCTGAAGCTTATCCTACCCAGAACTGTTACAACCTGAGAGCCAGGCATCCCCGGGTCAGGGTGCAGATCCCCAGGCAGACTGAGGCATGACAGCCTCCTAGAGATCGAATCCCCTAGTTTTATATAAAACTTTCATACAAAGAAAATTCCTGAGCAAAAGACTTCTCATGGGAATTCTGACAATTATCCAAACAATAAGTAATACAAATTTTACACAAACTCCTCCAGAAAATTTACAGGGGAAAAAAATCATTCCTCATTATATAAGTCCAACATTACCTCAATACAAAAATAAGACAATAGAATTACAAAAAAACTGCAGACCAATGTCCTTTATGAGAATACATTCAAAAAATATTAACCAATTTTCAAATAAATTAAAAAATATGCAAAATACATAATATACCATGACCAAGTGAATTTTATGTAATGTTGGATTAACACTAGAAAAATAATCAATGTTATTCAACAATCAATATACCAGAAAAGAACAAAACATATGATCATCTTCATAGATGCAGACAAAGCACTCGACAAAACCCAATATCCACTCCTGATAATAGAATTAGAAAAGGACTTCCCCATCTGATAAAAGATATCTATTAAAAAAGCTAAAACTAATATGAAAATGATCAAATGCTTTCCTTCTAAAATAAGGAAAAGATAATGCAGACCACTTCTTTTCAATATTGTATTAGTGTTTCTAGTCAATGCAATAAGGGAAGAAAAATAAAAGTAATCCATAATGAAAAGGAAGGGGTAACACTGTTTATTAAGAGGCAGCCATATTACCTAGGTATAAAAATCTTAAAATCTACAAAAAATTTCAATAATGAGTGAGTTTGGCAATATTGTGGAATACAAGATCCATATACAATAATCCATGATATTTCTATGGTGAAAATTAGAAACTAATAACACTAAAAATATGAAATACATAGGGATAAACTTGATAAAGTATACAGAAAAATGAAAATTAATGAAATTTTGAATAGCTGAGATGCATATTATATGTATGGGTTGGAAGACTCGATATTGTTATGATTTCATTCCTCCCCCAAATTATCTACAGAATCCTTGCAATCTCAATGAAAATCTCAACAGTGTTTTTTCAAATTAAATGAACAAGCTAATTCTAAAAGTTACATGAAAATTCAAAAGACCTAGAATACTCATTAAAACTTTAAAAAAGAAGTTCAAAATTGGACAACTAAAACTATCTGATTTACAGATTTATTATAAAGGTATGGTAACCAAGATGGTTTGGTATTGTCATTAAGATATACACATAAGTCAAAACAGAAGAATATGGAGTCCATAAATTGACCCACACAAAATGGTCAGTTGATTTTGACAGTTTCCTAAAGATAATTCAGTGGAGAAAGGATAGTCTTCTCAACAAAAACACTAAAAAAACCTAGATATCCATATGCAAAAAAATAATAGTAGTAATAATAAACAACTTTAATCCATACTTCACACCATATACAAACATTTACTCAAAATACATCATAGATCAAGATATAAAATATCCAACATAAAATTTCTGGAAGAAAGTGTAGGGCATTATCTTTGGGAACCTATTTTTGGCAAAGATTTCTTAAATATAACACAAAGGCCTGAATTATAAAGGAAAAAATCAATAACTTGTACTTCACAGCAATAAAAATTTTTCTTCCAAAATGGATGTTAAGAGAACAAAAAGGCAAGTGAAAGATTTGAGAAACTATTTGCAAATATCTCAAAGAGTTCCCTCACTCCTTTACCATGTGAAGACACAGCCAAAAGGCACCAGTTCTGAACCAGGAAGTAGGTCCTCACCAGCCACAACACAAAATCTGCTGGTGTGATGATCCTGAACTTCTCAGTCTTCAAATATGTCAAAAATAATTTCTGCTGTTTATAAGCTACATTGTCTGTGGTATTTTGTGTTTTTTCATTATCTTTTTTATTCCAAAGTTATTGATTATTAAAAAAAAAAGTCAGCACTTGGGCTAATACCATCATTTAATGACTGTTTTTATGACTTTGCTATATAGCATATTTTCAAATTGCTCTTAAATTTAGCTATAGCATCCTGAACAGACTGGTCGTTGTTCAGTCACTAAGTCTTGTCCAACTCTTTGGGATCCCATGGACTGCAGCATGCCAGGATACCCTGTCCTTCACCATCTTCCAGAGTTTGCTCAAATTCATGTCCACTGAGTTGGTGATGCCATCCAACCAGCTCATCCTCTGTCGTCCCCTTCTCCTCCCACCTGCCATATTCCCCAGCATCAGGTTATTTTCCAATGAATCAACTCTTCACATCAGATAGCCAAAGTATTGGAGCTTTAGCTTCATCATCAGTGCTTCCAATGAATATTCAGGATTTATTTCCTTTAGGATTGACTGATTTGATGTCCTTGCAGTCCAAGGGCAGAGAAGGCAATGGCACCCCACTCCAGTACTCTTGCCTGGAAAATCCCATGGACAGAGGAGCCTGGTGGGCTGCAGTCCATGGGGTCGCTAGGAGTGAGACACGACTGAGTGACTTCACTTTCACTTTCGCTTTCATGCATTGGAGAAGGAAATGGCAACCCACTCCAGTGTTCTTGCCTGGAGAGTCCCAGGGACGGTGGAGCCGGGTGAGCTGCTGTCTCTGGGGTTGCACAGAGTCGGACACAACTGAAGAGACTTAGCAGCAGCAGCAGCAGTCCAAGGCATGCTCAAGAGTCTTCTCCAGCATCACAATTTGAAAGCAGCACAGTAAATGTATTTTGTAGACAGTAAACACCATAATCAGTAAGCTTTATGTAAGGGACATTATTTTAGATAATCTGAGTAGGAATGATTTATCCAATTAAAGGCCTTAATGAAGAGCAGAACTGAAGCTTTCTTGAAGAAGAAAATTTGCCTGTGAATATTACCTTCAACTCAAGCCCAAGAGTTGAAGGCTGAACTTCCTGATGGGCTGCCTTATGGATTTCAGATGTGCCTAGCAAGCCCCCAAAGTCAAGCAAGGCAATTTCTTCTAATAAATTTCTTTAGACTGATAGATGATAGATACATAGATAGATAAATGATAGAAACATTAAATACATAGACACATAGATGAATATAGATATATCCTACCATGGAGAAGGCAATGGCACCCCACTCCAGTACTCTTGCCTGGAAAATCCCATGGATGGAGGAGCCTGGTGGGCTGTAGTCCATGGGGTCGCTAGGAGTCGGACACGACTCAGCGACTTCACTTTCACTTTTCACTTTCAGGCATTGGAGAAGGAAATGGCAACCCACTCCAGTATTCTTGACTGGAGAATCCCAGGGACGGGGGAGCCTGTTGGGCTGCCGTCTATGGGGTCACACAGAGTCGGACACGACTGACGTGACTTAGCAGCATAGATATGGTTCTGATTTTCTGGTAAAACCTGATTTGTGCACTCAAAAATAGAGTATAGAAATAAAGAAATAGAAACTTTAAAAATAACTAAATAAAAATTGTGCAGATGAAAAGAACAATAGCTGGAAAACTTAAAAATTACTAGAGGGGGGTTAAAGCAGATTAGAAATATTCACACTGGTTCCAAAAAAATAAAATAAAATGCAAATAGAGCTATAAAAAGGAAAGAGATTGAATTAGTAATCAAAAACCTCCCCACAAAGAAAAACTCAAGTACAGATGACTTCTCTGATGAATTTTGTCTGACTTTTAATGATAAATAACATTATCCTTCACAAACTTTTCCCAAACATATGAGGATGAATTACATCCCAACTCATTCAGTAAGGCCAGTATTATCCTAAATCCAAAATAAGACAAAGCTTACTTGTTTTATAAAACCACAGACCACTAACTCTCATGGATATACAAGCAAAAGTCGCTAGCAAAATATTTTCAACCTCACAGAGCAATATTTGAAAATGACTATACACCATGAGCAAGTCAGATTTATCCAAGGAATACAAGGTTGGTTTTCACATGTGAAAATTAAGGTAACATACTATATTAACAGAATCAAGTCCCCAAACCACATCTCAATAGACACAGAAAAAGCTTTTGGCAATCCAATATATTTTCATGATTAAAAAAAAAAAAAAAACTAAGACATTTTGCCAAGAAGAAATGCAGATGACCAATAGACACATGAAAAGATGCTCAACATTGTTAATCATCAGAGAAATGCAAATCAAAACCACAATGATCTCACATATTTAAGAAGGGTTATCATCCAAAAGAACACAAATAATGTGTTGATGAGAATTCAGAGAAAATGGAACCATTATACACTGTTGGTAGGATTTAAATTGAGGCAACCACTGTGGAAAACAGTATGGAGATTCCTCAAAAAACTAAAAATAGAACTACCTTATGATCCAGCAACTCCACTCCTGGGTATATGTCCAAAAAAAAAACAAAAATGCTAACTTGAAAAGATACATGCATCCCAATGTTTGTAGTGGCATTATTTACAATTGAAAAGATATGGAAGCAACCTATTCATTCAACAGATGAATGAATAAAGAAGATGAATTTGATACACACACACATACCACACACACAGTGGAATACTACTCTGTTGTGAAAAATATTAAGTTTTTGCCTTTTGCAGCAAAGTAGATAGACTTGGAGGGCATTATGCTAAGCAAAATAAGTCAAATGGAGAAAGATAAATACTGTATGATATCACTTAAACGTGGACTCTAAAAAAATACAACAAACTAATATAATGAAAAAGAAGCAGATTCACAAATATAGAGAACAAACTGGTGGTTACCATTGAGAATAAGAAAGTGGAGAGTAGCAATATAGAGGTGGGGTTAAGAAATATAAACTATTATATATTAAAAAGTTACAAATATATATTGTACAACATGTGGATCATAGCCAATATTTTATAATATCTATAAATGAAGCATAACTTTTAAAAACTGTGAATCACTATATTTTATACCAGTTACTTATATAATACTGTACATAAACTATAATTTGATTTAAAACAAATGAGTCTTTTGCATCCAGTATATTATGGCTAGAAAGATGTGTAAATATTTACCTTAAGAAAGAATGGGAAATGGGAAAGTGATGCAATAAGTAAATATATCCTATATATACAGTTATTATATATAATTATTGTTATGTCTTAATTTACTCTGATATGCCTAAGATTCCTGTTCCCCATTAGTTTACTTCTGAGTTACCAGTGTATTGTATATTTGAATAGTTCTGATATGTTTATTTACTATTCATCATTTCATTTAATGCAATATATTATATATATATATATATATATATATATATATATATATATATATTGGAGAAGGCAATGGCACCCCACTCCAGTACTCTTGCCTGGAAAATCCCATGGATGGAGGAGCCTAGTAGGCTGCAGTCCATGGGGTCGCTCAGAGTCGGACATGACTGAGTGACTTCACTTTCACTTTTCACTTTCATGCATTGGAGAAGGAAATGGCAACCCACTCCAGTGTTCTTGCCTGGAGAATCCCAGGGACGGGGGAGCCTGGTGGGCTGCCGTCCATGGGGTCGCACAGAGTTGGACACGACTGGATTGACTTAGCAGCATTATATATATTCCTGCTGAATTTATGTCCAATTTTAACAATAATTTGTCCACTTACTTATTAAGTAATCACTATTCTGAGAAAAACAGAATTAAGATATTTAAGTCAACACATATATTTAAGTATTCTAAGTATTTTAAGTGGATCATCTTATTCTCTCCAAAGAGGTTTTATTCCCAGAAGTCACAAGGACAAATAAGCAGATTTTTTTTTCAATTTTGTACATTGCTGGCATTTATTTGATTCTCTTACAAAGAAATATTGAGGGAAATTACCACTCACTATTAAGTTATGCATATTTTAACAGATAAATGTACCTATAGACTAAATGGAAAGAAACAAAATCCCAAAACACTCCAAAACAGTAAATACTCCCCTCAGTAAAATACATTCTTAGCATAAACAAACAGAAAATTTTTTAAAAGCCAAAAAATCCCAAATAGGATAGATGTTTTAAATACATTTAAATAAACTGTATCTTCACTAATACCTTCATTTATACCATAAGGTTATGACAAAGTCATTTCAAAACCTATATTACATTAAAGAAACCAGGCAATTCAACCTGCCTTCTTTTCATCACTGCACATATACTTACAAATAGATTTGAAGATACTTCCCAGATGTTTTTCACGTGATGTTTTTTTTAGACAGAGAAAGCAAATGAGCATTTTCACATAAACTTGTTTTTTAATAAGTTGGTGGCTGATGGTGCAGGTGTCTGAAGGAAATTCAAGAGGTTCCCAGCATTCCTTGGGGCTTGTCCACCTAGGGATCTATTGTAGGATACAAGCACAGGACTGGGGCCTCGGACTCCCATTTCAATACCAAAAACTGAAAGAGCTGCTCTGATTTTCCTGCAGTCAGATATACAAGGACTTAAGCTATAAAAAAACTTCCAAATGATCCAACTGTGATTGCTATTTTTGTCAGAACCAGCTCTAAGTAATTCTCATAATATTTTGCATTCCAAATTTTAATAGGTAATGTTTCTCCTAAACAAAGCCCCAGAATACTTTTTATATGATGCTTGAGTAGAAATTTATAAATTACCCATATAAGGCTGTTTCAATATTTTGGAAGATTATGATATAACAATTATATTGAATTCAAGGTACTTTTTGAGTAGTGGGGGATATTATCTCATTCATTCCAGTCACCTCATTTTACAGATTTTACATCCCAGAAAAGAAATGACTTCTGGCAATTCATATGGCCAAACGGTGAGAAACCTAATAGTAGAAACCAGATCTCCTGCCCACAATCCCATTAATCCCTTATTCCTTGATCTTTCCACTATACCACCTCATCTACTGTTGAGTTCAAAGTTTAAAAAAAAAATGGCTGAAATGTGCCCAAAATAGTTTCTTAATTTTTGAACTAATTTTTTAATTCAGGCTTCTGAAGAGTATAAAAAAGGGCATTTTATTTTATAGCTAATAAACTAAACTTTTTTTTTTCCTCAAGTAGAAAGGCAGAAACTAAGTTGACCAGTCTTGTGCACAGTATCATTTTAAAACACATCCTTGATTGGAAAAAAAAAAAAAAAACTGAAAGAAACATGAACAACACTGTTACATGAAGCATATGACAAGTTGGTAAGTGCTTTTGATCCTTCAAGTAGGAAGGAAAAATGGAGTAAATGATCTCTATAAAACTGTAGAATACTACCCATACCCTCCACCCAGGGAACCTACCTTCTGCATGCAAACAGAAAAGGAAATCAAAATAAAGTAAGCACTTCAGTCATGTATAATGAACTGAAAATATATAGTATATGGTGCTGTACATGAGAGTGTCAAGTGTGAAGTCCATCATCACAATGAGAGAGCCAGCTAACTAAATCAGAGAGAAAAATGGGATTACAAAACAATCTTGAATAGCACTTTGGGCAACCAATTACAATAGACTAAGTGAGGTTATATACAGGTTCACAAAGACAAAGATAATGCAGTGCACAATAGAAAGCAGTACCTTAACATATCCGTTCAAATAAGATTTGGAATTTTAGTTGACAGTTAACTTAATATGAATTGATTAGCAATTAAAAAAAAAAAAAAGACAGGGGCTTCCCTGGTGGCTCAGTGGTAAAGAATCCACCTACCAATTCAGGAGACACGGGTTTGATTCCTGGTCTGGGAAGATTCCACATGCTGCAGAGCAACTAAGTCCGGGAGCAGCAACTATTGAGACCAAGTGCCACAACTACTGAAGCCCGTGCACCCTAGAGCCTGTGCTTCCCAACGAGAGAAGTCACCACAATGAGAAGCCCACACACTGCAACTAGAGAGTAGCCCCCATTCGCCACAACTAGAGAAAAGCCCGTGCAGCAACTAAGACTCAGCACAGCCAAAAGTAACAAACTAAAAAAATAAATAAAAAGTATAAAATAAAACTAATGTGATCTTAGGCACATACATTAAAATATGATATCCATAATAGGAGAAAGACTAGTTTCACTCTGTTTAACACAATCTTGAGTAAATTATTTAACTTCCCTGTGCCTCAGTATCCTCACTGGCCAAATGAGAAAAAAATATGCCAAAGTCCTAGTACTGTTGTAAGGATTAAATGAATTAATACATGAAAAGTGCTTCACATAGTACTGGATGCCCAATAAAATATATCTTCTATTATTATTATCATTATTTATTATTAAGTACATTCTAAAGTATTGAATTCAGTAACACATTAAAAAAAAAAAAAGGGCACAGATCAACTAGGAGCTGTTCAGTAGAAAGTAGTCAAGAAGGTGAAAGGGGAAAAAAACCTTAAAACCATATCAAATAAGGATCATATGTGAATCAGCACATTTAGCATGGAGAAAAAAATGATTTTGAGTATTGTAGAAACTGTCACCACATATCAGAAGGGCTATCATGTGTAAGAGAAAGCAAATTTCTTCTCCAAGTCTCAAGACAGTGGGTAGAACTACAGGGAGACAAGATCTGTTTTAATACCTTAAAGACTGTTCTAATCAACAGAACTGTCCACAGATGGAGTGGGCCACCTTAAGAAGCAGAGTTCAAGCATTACTTGCATGCTTGTTTGGCTAGGATTTTGAAGACAGAGTTTGCATATCAGATGGTTGGCTAGGCCTAAATGACAACTAAAATTCAGTTCTTTTCCAGACATGAGGTTCTGCAACTTTATGTCAGTTCTCCAAACACACTGTGGTAGACAAGCCAGTACAGTGAGATGCAGCCCAAAAATTTTCTGAGAGAAGAGGATTCCCATTATCATACCCACTAGTAACACTCTCCAATGAAACAGAGACCATGGTTAACCAGATGAACCACATAGCCAGATACTTAGAACTGCAAAAATGGTAATCCACAGGGGGGAAAATCATAAATATATGAAAAGCTGCTCAAGCTCTCCAAAATCACAAAACAATGCATATGTAAACTGTTATTTAATTGTTAGCATCATTAAAGCTTAATGATATTAAGGGCTAGAAATGGATGCAGAGAAATAGGAACCCTCATGTACTGTTGATGGGAAAAGTTGGCATTCCTCAGTATCTATCCTAGAACACTAACAAAAAGCAAATGCAGACATTCCATGGCAGTCTTGTTTGTCATAATGAAAAACTACAAGATATCCAGATATCCATCAAAATGTTAAGGATTAATAAAATATGGTAGACTATACCATGGAAAAGTTTAAAAGAAGGAAGTAGATCTATATACACTAACTTGGACAATTTACAAGACTCATATAATAATGAAAAATGAAAGTAGGCTGTGCAACAATGCATACAATATGAGACAATGTAAGTTAAAAATACACAAAAACACAAAAAGCAAATAAAATATTTCTATAGAAACATCCATATTTATGTAAAGACATAGAAAAATTCCTAAAAGATATACGTTAAACTAATGAGAAAGGAAAAGGCACTAACCCAGTGGTCAAAGGTACTTTAGTATAATATGTAATATTTAGAATTTTTACAATGAGAATTTTTCATGGCTTGCTTACTTAATTAAAAATAAATATTTAAATTGGAAAATAAGAGAAAACTAAGGCTGGTAAAGACACCAGAACTCATTCATCTACCTAATTCATTTTACAAATGAAGAAAATTGAGGCTTAGACTTGCTAAAATAGTTATTCAAAACCTTACAGGTATTTAATGGTAGAGTCAGAACTACAGAACATTGTGTATAGGCTTGAGTCAAGAAGTCTGGATCTGGGTATTAACTCTACATATAGGTATATGACCTTGGGAAGCACCCTTTGTATGATTCTTAGCTTCCTCTTGTGTACACTGAGGGTTGCTTATTCAGGATTCATTCAGCTACAGGGAACAGAAGCCCAACTTAAACTAATGGAGACACAAGGGAAACATGTCATCTTAAAAAGAGAAGTGTGGAGCAGATCTTAAGCATCACTACATTCAGGCATGTAAATAATGTCCCCCAGACCAACTGTATCCTTCTGCAAACTTCACTATTCATATGGCTCCACTGGGATTGTCAATCATAGTACATTACATCCCTCTGTGTGTTAGGGAGGGGATATTTCCCCCCACAAAAAAGAGATGTCAAAATGAAAAAAATGGAGAAGAAATTTGAATGGGTATAAACAGAAAAGATTAATTGCCTACTAACCTTATAGTATTGATGAAAGGAACAAACAAAATTTAAGGGATGGAAGAGCCTGGCAGGCTTCAGTCCCTAGAGTAACAAAGAGTCAGACAGGACTGAAGTGACTGAGCACACAGCATATTCCACACACTGTATCAGTTCAGTTCAGTCGCTCAGTCGTGTCTGACTCTTTGCAACCCCATGAATTGCAGCACGCCAGGCCTCCCTGTCCATCACCAACTCCCGGAGATCACTCAAACTCATGTCCATCGAGTCAGTGATGCCATCCAGCCATCTCATCCTCTGTCGTCCCCTTCTCCTCCTGCCCCCAATCCCTCCCAGCATCAGAGTCTTTTCCAAAGAGTCAACTCTTCGCATGAGGTGGCCAAAGTACTGGAGTTTCAGCTTTAGCATCAGTCCTTCCAAAGAAATCCCAGGGCTGATCTCCTTTAGGATGGACTGGTTGGATCTCCTTGCAGTCCAGGGGACTCTCAAGAGTCTTCTCCAACACCACAGTTCAAAAGCATAGATTCTTCAGTGCTCAGCTTTCTTCACAGTCCAACTCTCACATCCATACATGACCACTGGAAAAACCATAGCCTTCACTAGACAGACCTTTGTTGGCAAAGTAATGTCTCTACTTCTGAATATGCTATCTAGGTTGGTCATAACTTTCCTTCCAAGGAGTAAGCATCTTTTAATTTAATGGCTGCAATCACCATCTGCAGTGAGTTTGGAGCCCAGAAAAATAAAGTCTGCCACTGTTTCCACTGTTTCCCCATCTATTTCCCATGAAGTGATGGGACTGGATGCCATGATCTTCGTTTTCTGAATGTTGAGCTTTAAGCCAACTTTTTCACTCTCCACTTTCACTTCCATCAAGAGGCTTTTTAGTTCCTCTGTACTTTCTGCCATAAGGGTGGTGTCATCCACATATCTGAGGTTATTGATATTTCTCCTGGCAATCTTGATTCCAGCTTGTGCTTCCTCCAGCCCAGCGTTTCTCATTATGTACTCTGCATATAAGTTAAATAAGCAGGGTGACAATATACAGCCTTGAAGTACTCCTTTTCCTATTTGGAGCCAGTCTTTTGCTCCATGTCCAGTTCTAACTGTTGCTTCCTGACCTGAATACAGGTTTCTCAAGAGACAGGTCAGGTGGTCTGATATTCCCATCTCTTTCAGAATCTTCCACAGTTTATTGTGATCCACACAGTCAAAGGCTTTGGCATAGTCAATAAGGCAGAAATAGATGTTTTTCTGGAACTCTCTTGCTGTTTTGATGATCCAGCGGATGTTGGCAATTTGATCTCTGGTTCCTCTGCCTTTTCTAAAACCATCTTGAACATTTGGAAGTTCACGGTTCATGTATGCTGAAGCCTGGCTTGGAGAATTTTGAGCATTACTTTACTAGCTTGTGAGATGAGTACAATTGTGCGGTAGTTTGAGCATTCTTTGGCATTGCTTTCTTTGGGATTGGAATGAAAACTGACCTTTTCCAGTCCTGTGGCCACTGCTGAATTTTCCATATTTGCTGGCATATTGAGTGCAGCACTTTCACAGCATCATCTTTCAGGATTTGAAATAGCTCAACTGGAAATCCATCACGTCCACTAGCTTTGTTCACAGTGTTGCTTTCTAAGGCCCACTTGACTTCACATTTGAGGATGTCTGGCTCTAGGTGAGTGATCACACCATCATTATTATCTTGGTCATGAAGCTCTTTTTTGTACAGTTCTCTTGTGTATTCTTGCCACCTCTTCTTAATATCTTCTGCTTCTGTTAGGTCCATACCATTTCTGTCCTTTATCGAGCCCATCTTTGCATGAAATGTTCCCTTGGTATCTCTAATTTTCTTGAAGAGATCTCTAGTCTTTCCCATTCTGTTGTTTTCATCTATTTCTTTGCATTGATCACTGAGGAAGGCTTTCTTATCTCTCCTTGCTATTCTTTGGAACTCTGCATTCAGATGCTTATATCTTTCCTTTTCTCCTTTGCTTTTCACTTCTCTTCTTTTCACAGCTATTTGTAAGACCTCCCCAGACAGCCATTTTGCTTTTTTGCATTTCTTTTCCATGGGGATGGTCTTGATCCCTGTCTCCTGTACACTGTCATGAACCTCTGTCCATAGTTCATCAGGCACTCTATCTATCAGATCTAGGCCCTTAAATCTATTTCTCACTTCCACTGTATAATCATAAAGGATTTGATTTAGGTCATACCTAAACGGTCTAGTGGTTTTCCCTACTTTCTTCAGTTTAAGTCTGAATTTGGCAATAAGGAGTTCATGATTTGAGTTACAGTCATCTCCCGGTCTTGTTTTTGCTGACTGTATAGAGCTTCTCCATCTTTGGCTGCAAAGAATATAATCAATCTGATTTCGGTGTTGACCATCTGGTGATGTCCATGTGTAGAGTCTTCTCTTGTGTTGTTGCAAGACGTGTTTGCTATGACCAGTGCATTCTCTTGGCAAAACTCTATTACCCTTTGCCCTGCTTCATTACGTATTCCAAGGCCAAATTTGCCTGTTACCCCAGGTGTTTCTTCACTTCCTACTTTTACATTCCAGTCCCCTATAATGAAAAGGACATCTTTTTTGGGTGTTACTTCTAAAAGTCTTGTAGGTCATCATAGAGCCATTCAACTTCAGCTTCTTCAGCATTACTGGTTGGGGCATAGACTTGGATTACTGTAATATTGAATGGTTTGCCTTGGAAATGAACAGAGATCATTCTGTTGTTTTTGAGACTGCATCCAAGTACTGCATTTCGGACCCTTTGTTGACCGTGATGGCTACTCCATTTCTTCTAAGGGATTCCTGCCCCCAGTAGTAGATACAATGGTAATCTGAGTTAAATTCACCCATTCTAGTCCATTTTAGTTCGCTGATTCCTAGAATGTCAACATTCACTCTTGCCATCTCCACTTTGACCACTTCCAATTTGCCTTGTTTCATGGACCTAACATTCCAGGTTCCTATGCAATATTGCTCTTTACAGCATCAGACCTTGCTTCTATCACCAGTCACATCCACAACTGGGTATTGTTTTTGCTTTGGCTCCATCCCTTAATTCTTTCTGGAGTTATTTTTCCACTGATCTCCAGTAGCATATTGGGCACCTACCTACCTGGGGAGTTCCTCTTTCAGTATCCTATCTTTTTGCCTTTTCATACTGTTCATGGGGTTCTCAAGGCAAGAATACTGAAGTGGTTTGCCATTCCCTTCTCCAGTGGACCACATTTTGTCAGACCTCTCCACCCGTCTTGTCTGGCCCCACACAACATGGGTTAGTTTCATTGAGTTAGACAAGTCTGTGGTCCGTGTGATCAGATTGGCTAGTTTTCTGTGATTATGGTCTCAGTGTGTCTGCCCTCTGATGCCCTCTCCCAACACCTACTGTCTTACTTGGGTTTCTCTTACCTTGAATGTGGGTATCTCCACGGCTGCTCCAGCAAAGCACAGACGCTGCTCCTAACCTTAGATGAGGGGTATCTCTTCACTGCCACCCCTCCTGACCTTGAATGTGGAGTAGCTCCTCTTGGCCCTCCTGCGCCAGAGCAGTCCCCACTTCTTTGACGTGGAGCACACACTGTATAGTGCTACACAAACAAGAAAAGTTATGAAAACATATGTCTAACCCCCTAGCAGCCTATAATCTCCACCCTCCCATATTGTATCTTTACCAATAGCTTCACAATGGTCCTCTTTCTCCCTGATGTTTCTGTCATACGTTCCCTTCTTTGTCAATGTTCCATAAGATCCATTGTATTTTTATTAAAATAATTAGAAAATGTTCACTATAAAAATGTTCTTACTTCAAATTTTGGAAGTAAAGGAGTGAAAACCATGCAAATTTTGTAGATGTTAACAACAACATTGACAGAAATTATCAGTCATTGTTCAGTCACTCAGTCTTGTCTGACTCTTGCAATCCAATGGACTGTAAGCACTCCAGGATTCCCTGTTCTTCACCATCTCCCTGAGCTTGCTCAAACTCATGTCCATTCAATCGGTGATGCCATCCAATAATCTTGGCCTCTGTTTTCCCCTTCTCCTCCTGGCTTCTATCTCTCCTAGCATCAGGGTCTTTTTCAATGAATCGGGTCTTCACATCAGGTGTCCAAATTATTGGAGCTTCAGCTTCAGCCTCAGTCCTTCCAATGAATATTCAGGACTGAGTTCTTTTAGGATTGACTCGTTTGATCTTGCAGTCCAAGGGACTCTCAAGGGTCTTCTCCAACACCACAGTTCAAAAACATTAATTTTTCAGCTCTCAGCCTTTTTTATGGTCCAACTTTCACATCCATGCATGACTACTAGAAAAACCATTGCTTTGAATAGACAGACCCTGGTCAGCAAAGTGATGTCTTTGCTTTTAAACACACTGTCTAGGTTTGCCATGGCTTTCCTTCCAAGGAGAAAACATCTTTTAATTTCATGACCACAGTGATCTTGGAGCTCAAGAAAAGAAAATCTGCCACTACTTCTAATTTTCACCTTCTATTTGCCATGAAATGATGGGGCCTGATGCCATGATCTTTGCTTTTTGAATGTTGAATTTTAACCCAGCTTTTTCACTCTCTTCTTTCTTGATGAGCCTGCCTCCTTAAGAGTCTCTTTAGTTTCTCTTCACTTGCTGCCATTAGAGTAGTATTATCTGCATATCTGAGGTTGTTGATATTTCTCTTGGCAATCTTGATTCCAGCTTGTGAGTCATCTAGCCCAGCATTTCATGTGATGTACTCTGCTTAGAAGCTAAATAAACAGGATGACAATATATTGCCTCGTCATACACTTTTCCCAATTTTAAACTAGTCAGTTGTTTCATGCAAGGTTCTAATTGTTGCTTTTTGGCTGCATACAGGTTTCTCAGGAGACAGGTAAAGTGAAAGTGAAAGTCATGTCTGAGTCTTTGCGACCCTATTGACTATAAAGTCCATGGAATTCTCCAGGCCAAAATACTGGAGTGGATATCCTTTCCCTTCTCCAGGGGATCTTCCCAAATCAGGGATCAAACACAGGTCTCCCACATTGTAGGCAGACTTTACCAGCTGAGCCACAAGGGAAGCCCAAGAATACTGGAGTGGGTAGCCTATCCCTTCTCCAGCAGATCTTCCTGACCCAAGAATCAAACCAGGGTCTCCTGCATTGCAGGCAGATTCTTTACCAACTGAGTTATCAGGGGAAGGCAGAGACAGGTAAGGTGGTCTGGTATTCCCATCTCTCTAAGAATTTTCTACAGTTTGCTGGGATCCAAACAAAGGTTTTAGCATAGACAATGAAGCAGAAATAGATGTTTTCCTGGAACTCCCTTGCTCTCTCCATGATCCGACAGATGTTGGCAATTTGATCTCTGGTTCCTCTGCCTTTTCTAAATCCTGCTTATATATATGGAAGTTCTTGGTTCAGATACTGCTGAAAACTACCTTGAATGATTTTGAGCAAAACTTTGCTAGCATGTGTAATAAGCACAATTGTCTGGTAGTCTGAACATTCTTTGGCACTGCCCTTCTTTGGGATTGAAATGAAAACTGACCTTTTCCAGTCCTGTGGCTACTGTTGAGTTTTCGAAATTGGCTGGCATATTGAATGCAGCACTTTAACAGCATTATCTCTTAGGATTTGAAATAGCTCAACTGGAATTCCATCATCTCCACTAGCTTTGTTTGCAGTAATGCTTCCTAAGGCTCAGTTGACTTCACAGTCCAGGATGTCTGGCTCTAGGTAAGTGACCACACCATCATGGTTATCCCAATCATTTAGACCTTTTTTGTATAGTTCTTCTGTGCATTCTTGCACACTTCTTCCTAATCTCTTCTGCTTCTGTTAGATCCTTACTATTTCTGTCCTTTATCAAGTCCATCCTTGCATGATAGATGCAAAATTAAAGATACCATATTGTTCTTAGTTTCACTCCAGTATCACCATAGCTTCCACTATGTGGACGAAATGTCATGAACAATTATCAGTGTATGCAATAAACATAAATTCTTGAAACTTCTCCAAGAAGAAAGCCCATAAAAACCTAGGTGTCTTTTTTTCCTCTTTTCATGTGTGCACTAAACACAGCAAACTTTTGAGGCATTCACCTATATTTTTCAAGTCATTTCCTTACTACCTGATATTCCTTAGCTCTCTAGATTTTGAGGGAAAACAATGACGAAGATAGAGGCCTAAACTAATGTCTTTCTAAAGGTTGCAAACACTATCACTTTTTCCAGGTATACTGTAGCATATTAAACTGCTAGTGACAGTCACTATTAGGATAGCATATTGAAAATACAACAACAAATTGAAGACAACTCAAAAGACAGCAACCAGAATGATAGAAATTTCAAAGCTAACATACTAATTTTAATTTCTTAACCTCAGCCTCATTTTCCATTTTTTGCTACTTGTTCCTTTCCCAAGTTAAAAATTATATTCTAGTGCTTACCTGGTCAGTCAACAATGGCTATAACAAGAATGAGAAAAATTTCTGAGTCTTGTACCTTAAAAAGCACTTATAGCCCATCAACTCATTGATTTTCATAGTAAGATTTGGTGAATTAGTGAGGCAGGGAATATTGTTGCTGTTTTGAGATGAGGAAGTTGAGGTTCATATATATGAAGTGACTTGTGCAAAGTCACAGGGGTAGTAAATGCAAAAGGCATACCTTGGCTTCCAATCTTGTACTATTCCTATGACATCATCATGTCATTCAACAGACATTTGGGCACCTATTGTGCACAAAACATTGAGAAGAATAAGTGGTATAGAGTATATGAGTAATTGCCATATATTCCTTAGCACTTAAGCAGACAGAGTTTAAATAACAGAACGTTCTGAAAAATTAGCAAAGGAAACCTTGGTTTATCTTATTCACTACAGTATGCCCAGTGCCTACAATATGTCTGACATACAGCAGGTGCACAATAAATATTTACAAAGTATATGAATAAATTAGTGAATAAAAAACCATAAAATGGTCAAAGTAACAATAAATATAAATATAGTGTCAAGTATATATCACTAAGTGCTTGGGAGACTATCATTCTTCAAAATCTTCTTTAAAATAGACTATATATTATAACACTTAGAAAGATTAAACCTGGGTCCCGTAAAATGCCACTTATGATCTGTGGGGCCTTGGGAAATTTATTTAATCTCTTGAACAATTCATTCCTTAATTCAACAGATATTTATTGGAAATTCATTATATGATATACTTTCACAGATTAAGATAATATAATAACAATAAGCTCAAAGAGCTATTATGATGATAAATTAAAAGAAGACATACAGAGTGACTATCACATAGTAAGAACTAAATATATGGTAGATTTTATTTTTATTATCAAATCATCCAATAACCACATTTGAGAAATACCTTAGACAACTGAACACTGAGGAGACAGAATGAGAATACTGTCTCCAAATTACAGACCAAATAAAAAAACATGACCAAAAAGTCCATACAGATTTGCACTTGGATCCAATAAACCAGTTCTACTGGTATAGGATGGGGGTCATCCAACCTGACAGCACCCACCACTACTGGAGGAGACAAATTATTACAACAGAATGTTGTAGACAAAGGGAATCAAACATTTCTAGGAGGAAAAGTTTGGCCAGAACTGAGGATATTTAAATTATAGAAGAGGAATCAGGAATGTGAAAGTGGGGAGACACCGAAGAACACAGAATAGTTGGCATGTGAGCTGTTTCCAAAGGCATTAAGAGAAAAAGGACCTAAAGTTGTGCATGATTACAACCAAGGATCGCATACCTAGGTGACAGCTTGATGGAGGGAAAGTTGTATTCATAAAATATGAAGTGACTGAAATTTCAAGCAGATATATTAGGAAAAATGAGGGCCAGAAGGGTGGTCAGAGTGGCCCACCAAAAAAGCTCAGATGTCCTTTGAATAGTACTCATGCAGATGACAAAACCCTTATGGGAGAAAGTGAAGAAAAACTAAAGAGCTTCTTGATGAAAGTTAAAGAGGAGAGTGAAAAAGTTGGCTTAAAAAACTCAATATTCAGAAAACTAACATCATGGCATCTGGTCCCATCACTTCATGGGAAATAGATGGGAAAACAGTGGAAACACAGACTTTATTTTTGGGGGCTCCAAAATCACTGCAGATGGTGATTGCAGCCATGAAATTAAAAAGACACTTGCTCCTTGGAAGAAAAGCTATGACAAACCTAGACAGCATATTAAAAAGCAGAGACATTACTTTGCCAACAAAGGTCCATCTAGTCAAGGCTATGGTTTTTCCAGTGGTCATGTATGGATGTGAGAGTTGGATTGTGAAGAAAGCTGAGTGCCGAAGAATTGATGCTTTTTGAACTGTGGTGTTGGAGAATACTATGGAGAGTCCCTTGGACAGCAAGGAGATCCAACCAGTCCATGCTAAAGGAAGTTAGTCCTGAATATTCATTGAAAAGACTGATGCTGAAGCTGAAACTCCAATACTTTGGCCACCTGATGTGAAGAGCTGACTCATTGGAAAAGACCCTGATGCTGGGAAATATTGAAGCCAGGAGAAGAAGGGGATGACGTAGGATGAGATGGTTGGATGGCATCATCAACTCGACGGACATGAGTTTGAGTAAGCTCCAGGAGTTGGTGATGGACAGGGAAGCCTGGCGTACTGCAGTCCATGGGGTTGCAAAGAGTTGGACACGACTGAGTGACTGAATTGAACTGAACTGAACTGAAGTGGTATTAGAGTGCAGGTGCCTTAGGCTGAAGTCAGCATTTGGGAGCTGTCCTGGGTCACATTTAGTTGAAACATATACATTAATAGGAACGTGACTGACATAAACCTATTTTATTTTTTGGCCATGCTGCAAGGCTTGTAGGATTTTTAGTTCTCCAAGCAGGTATTGAACCCATGCCTCCTGCAGTGTAAGCACAGAGTCTTAAGCACTGAACTGCCAGGGAAGTCTCTGACATAAAACAATTTTAGAAACTGAAGCTGGGTGCTGCTTGAAGAGAAATTATAAAAATCCATAATAAAAATCCATGGGATTCAAAATCTATTGTCTGTCTTGTCTTAATTTGGAGTCAGGCTCTTGACATGCAGAGGAGGTGTGGTAAGTTCTTTGAAAGCAGTTCGAATAAGAAATAGCTTAATGATAATAGGGGCTCCCCTGCTGGCTCAGAAGGTAAAGAATCTGCCTCCAATGCAGGAGACCAGGGTTCGATCCCTGAGTCGGGAAGATCCCCTGGAGAAGGGAACGGCAACCCACTCCAGTATTCTCGCCTGGAGAATCCCATGGACAGAGGAGCCTGGGAGGCTACGGTCCGTGTGGTCGCAAAGAGTTAAACACACTTTCACTTTAATAATGATAATTATGATGCCTCTCAGACACGGCACTTGACAGTTTTCTGCATTTCACATATATCTTCTCATTCAGCCTACAGCAAAATAGTTACCTTGTAAATATTATCTAACATTAAATGTAATTGCTGCACAAATCTGCTTTTATTAAGCAATCCATAACAACAATTCAATTATTCTCTTTAGCTGCTCCATTAATCCTTCTCTTCCCCACCAAGAGAGCAGACAGTTAAAAGCTTTTTCCATGCTGCTGTAGGAAGTTTTTTCTATGTATTGCCAAATCTTATCTGAGCATCTCTGTCCTTGGGAATAGGTGCATCATGAAAGCACCTGTAGAAAATTAACTGCTTTAGAAAACTCTATGGGAAATAAAATATGAAGGAAAGATAAGTTAATACCCTCTAATACTGAGAAGCATACCATAAACAAGCCAAATCAATAATCCTCATTAATCAATGAGAAAGGGCAAATGCCTGTTTAAAATGCAGTAGGAAGCATTGCTTTTTAAAATGACTTTCAAGCATATTTTACTTCATAACGATGTTCATGATATCAAAAGAGCCATGGGCTATATATGACACTCGATGAGAAGCTAAGAACAATTGAAAATGTATTTTGGTGGAAAGAAAAATCTCAGATTACTCACAGTCTATAAAGGTATCTTTCCCAAAACTCTTTGACTCTATTGATATAAAAAGAATTGACCTTATTAATAGCAATGTTTCATGTGAAATCCAAATAAGTCCTCAAGATTCCAACTTGGAATCTTATGCTAGATATCACTATATCAAATGCATACATTAATCTTGAGTGTATTCTTTACAGGCAAAAATAAGGGCGAACATGAAAACTTTCTGATGTCAATAAAATATCTTAAGATTATAATCTTATATATCCACAGGTCCATTTTGTGGATTTATTAATCTCAACACATATTTGTTGAATTCAAAGGAAACACTAAGGAAGTGGCCTTGCACTTAGCACCAAACATCAAATAAAGATGAAGAATTCATATGCCCACCCCTTGAGGAGTGCTTTGTTGTTGTTGTTCAGTCGCTAAGTCATGTCCGACTCTTTGTGACCTCATGGACTGCAGCACACCAGGCCTCCCTGTCCCTTAATATCTCCTGGAGTTTGCCCAAGTTCATGTCCATTAACTCAGTGATGCTATCCAACCATCTTATCCTCTGTCCCCTCTTTCTCCTCCTGCCCTCAGTGTTTCTCAGCATCAGGGTCTTTTCCAATGAGTCAGTTCTTTGCATCAGGTGGCCAAAGTATTGGAGTTTCAGCTTCAGCATCAGTCTTTTCAATGAATGTCCAGGGTCAGTTTCCTTTAGGATTGACTGGTTTGATCTCCTTGAAGTCCAAGATGCTAGTGTAATGTAAAACTAGCACATATTGAGAACCGATGTACTATGGTGAGTTTCATAATATAAGTACAATGAATTTATACCTGTCAAATATCAAATGAAGGTAAAGACAAATTATAAACCAATAATTTCATGTATAAGTTGATGAAGATCTTGACAAGACATATTGTGCTAAGAAATGCAGAGGTTAAAATGAAGCATAGTTACTTACATTTTAGCTTTGACATCCCAGTTACTTAAGGAAATCAAGTGACCGACTTTCTTAAAAATTACATCAACCACACAGTTGTTAGGTTTGGAATATTTAAGAAGATAAATGTCACACAATTACTGGAATCTCTGTTACACATACTTCCAAAGTATAAAATAAAATCATCTTTGCTTTCAGTCATGGATCATTTGTCTAATGAGGATCATCATTAATGATGGATGTTGTCACATTACATGCACTACCAAGAGAACCAAAAGAATACTTGAACTGTCCAAGGACAGATATTCTGAAATGAAACCTAAGATAAAATTATGGACAATTACTCAAAAGAATATCTTGTCATTTAAGTCTTTTTTGATTTTTCTGGATGTCACGTCATTTCTCTCCAGAATTGTAATACCCATTTCACTTGAACCATGAGAGACAATTGAGCATAGTGCATGTGAAAACTGATTTTGGAGATGACAATCCAAGGTTCCAGTCCAAATTCAGATATTTATCCCTTATGTGACCAGTGGAAAAAGACTAGTTTTCAGAGCCTCATTTCCTTATCTTTGTTTTCTGGATGTTTTGTAGTTCACTTGTTCCTTAATTCCTCTCCTGCTGTCTTAGTTTGTGAATTAGGTATTATCCATAGTGGTATATTTAGATTGCCTTCCAGTTATCTTTTCTGAACCTACTGCTGCTTTTGTTCCACTGTTACCATGTGGCTTAACTAAAACTTCTTATATATAAAATAGTCTATTTTGCACTGATAGAAATTTAATTTGGATTGCATGCAAAACCTATACCTTTTTTACTTGCCTACTTTAATGTTTTTGATGTTGCAATTTACATCTTTTTTACATTGTGTATCTGTATCTGTTTAGAAATTATTCTAGCTGTAGCTATTTTAATATCGCTTTAACTTTTATATTAGAATTAAGTAGTAAACACATAACCATATTGCAATTTGAAAGTATTCTAAATCAGACAATATGCTTACTTTTTTAAGGTATTGTATATCTTCAAATGTTTTCGTATTAATATTTAGCACCTTTCATTTCAGCTTGAAGAAATCCTTTCAGCATTTCTTGTAAGGCAGGTCTAATGGTGATAAACTCACTCAGCTTTGGTTTGTTTGGAAAAAAAATCTCTCTTCTTCATTTCTGAAGGACAATTTTTCTGGGTAAAGTGTTCTTGGGTGAGAATTGCTTGCTGTCAGCAATTTTAATATACCATTTTACCTCTCCTGGCCTGTAAGGTCTCTCCCGACAAAATATTTTCCACTCCCTGCTTTTAGAACTTTCTATTTTTTTTTTTTTTTTTAGTTTTTTAACAGTTTTCGTTATAATACATCTTGGAGAAAATCACTATGGTTTGAAATTTTGGGGTGACTTATTAGCTTCATGAACTTGGATGCCCGAATTACTCCTCAAGTTTAGGAAATTCTTAGCCATTATTTCTGTAAATAAGCTTTCTACATCTTCTCCTTTTCTTCTTCTTCTGGGTCTCCAATAATGCAAACAATGTACTGGGTTAGCCAAAAAGTTCGTTAGGTTTTTTTCCGTAAGATGACTCTGGTAGCACTTAGTTGTCTTAAACTTCATTCAAAAAATTTTGTTAGATTTTATTGTGACAGCTGTCAAATCAGTGTGCAATTAAAAGAATGGTCAAAATTGGTGAATTTTTGTGTAGCCATTTTAATATTGAAGATGGAAGAAAAAAGTAACATTTTAGGCATATTATGCTTTATTATTTCAAGAAAGATAAAACTGAAACTCCACTACACAAATAAAAATTTGTTCAGTGTATGGAGAAGGCACTATGATGGAACACAGCAAAAGTGGTTTCTGAAGTTTCATTCTGGTCACCTATTTGAGTATATAAGGAAAAAGCAGAATAGGTCTACAGACACTATGCAAATTTATCATTAGTCTTTCTGTCTCTGTCTCTCTGTTTCTTTATCTCTCCCCAGTCAGTGTGCATGTGTATTTTTTCAATCTTTACAAGTAAAACCTAGTTCAAAATATTAAATGAATATAAATATATTAAATAAACATGCAATTAAACATCAAATTTTATTCAGAAGTTTTAGAAACTATTACTTATAAAAAATAGTTTTTCACAGTAACTTCTAGAAGACATTAAAGTTAATAGAACTATATTTTTCTGTATAAAATTCATAACCACAACAATAGCTACATTATATACCAGGAACTATATCAACTGCTTTACATGCATTAGTTCACTGAATCTTCACAACTCTACTTTGGAGATACTATGAACACATTTTGAAGATGAGTAAAAAAAAGCTCATAGTGATGATGTGACTTGAGAAAGGTCACTTTGATGTGAAGATTGGGGCCAGAACTTGAAGACATACCTGCCTAAATTTAATGCCCAAGGTCTTAATTCTTTACCAGAGTTTCTCAAAGAGTAATACAAGGGATGACTCTGAATATCAGTTTGAACATTCTTTGGCATAGCCTTTCTTTGGGATTGGAATGAAAACTGACCTTTTCCAGTCCTGTGGCCACTGCTAAGTTTTCTAAATTGGCTGGCTTATTTAGTGGAGCACTTTAACAGCATCATCTTTTAGGATTTGAAATAGCTCAACTGGAATTCTATCACCTCCAATAGCTTTGTTCATAGTGATGATTCCTAAGGCCCTCTTGACTTTGCATTCCAGGATGTCTGGCTATAGGTGAGTGATCACACCATTGTGGTTATCTAGGTCATGAAGATCTTTTTTGTATTCTTCTGTGTATTCTTGCCACCTCTTCTTAATATCTTCTGCTTTTGTTAGGTCCATACCATTTTGGTACTTTATTGTGCCCATCTTTTCATGAAAATATTCCCTTGGTATCTCTAATTTTCTTGAAGAGATCTCTAGTCTTTCCCATTCTATTGTTTGCCTCTATTTCTTTGCATTGATCACTGAGGAAGGCTTTCTTATCTCTCCTTGCTATTCTTTGGAACTCTGCATTCAAACGGGTATGTCTTTCCTTTTCTCCTTTGCCTTTAGCGTCTCTTCTTCTTGCAGCTATTTGTAAGGCCTTCTCAGACAATCATTTTGCCTTTTTGCATTTCTTTTCCTTGGGGATGGTCTTGATCCTTGCTTCCTGTACAATGTCATGAACCTCCATCCATAGTTCTTTAGGCACTCTGTCTATCAGATCTAATCCCTTGAACCTATTTGTCATTTCCACTGTATAATCATAAGGAACTTGATTTAGGTCATGCCTGAATGATCTAGTGGTTTTCCTTACTTTCTTCAAGTTAAGTCTGAATTTGGCAATAAGGAGTTCATGATCTGAGCCACAGTCAGCTCCCGGTCTTGTTTCTGCTGACTGTATAGAGCTTTTCTGCTGACTGTATAGAGCTTCTCCATCTTTGGCTGCAAAGAATATAATCAATCTGATTTTGGTATTGATCATCTGGTGATGTCCATGTGTAGAGTCTTCTCTTGTGGTGTTGGAAAAGGATGTTTGCTATGACCAGTGCATTCTCTTGACAAAACTCTCTTAGCCTTTGACCTGCTTCGTTTTGAACTCCAAAGCCAGATTTGCCTATTACTTCAGATATCTCTTGACTTCTTACTTTTGCATTCCAGTCCCCTATAATGAAAACGCCATCTTTTTTGGGGTGTTCATTCTAGAAGGTCTTGTAGGTCTTCAAAGAACAGTTTAATTTCAGCTTCTTCAGCTTTACTGGTTGGGGCATAGACTTGGATTACTGTGATATTAAATGGTTTGCCTTGGAAACGAACAGAGATCATTCTGTTGTTTTTGAGATTGCATCCAAGTACTGCATTTCAGACTCTTTTGTTGACTATGATGGCTACTCCATTTCTTCTAAGAGATTCTTGCCCACAGTAGTATGCATAATGGACATCTGAGTTAAATTCAGCAATTCTAGTTCATTTTAGTTCACTGATTCCTAAAATGTTGATGTTCACTCTGCCATCTCCTGTCTGACCACTTCCAATTTGCCTTGATTCATGGACCTAACATTCCAGGTTCCTATGCAATATTGCTGTTCACTGCATTGGACTTTACTTTCGTCTCCAGTCACATCCACAACTGTGTGTTGGTTTTGCACTCAACTCACATGCTAGCAAAGTAATGCTCAAAATTCTCCAAGTCAGGCTTCAACAGTACATGAACCGTGAACTTCCAGATGTGCAAGCTGGATTTACAAAAGGCAGAAGAACCAGAGATCAAATTTTTAACATCCATTAGATCATCAAAACAGCTAGAGAGTTCCAGAAAAATATCTACTTCTGCTTCATTTACTATGCTAAAGACTGACTGTGTGGGTCACAACAAACTGTGGAACATTCTAGTCTGGAATACCAGACCACCTTACCTGCCTCCTGAGAAATATGTACACAGGTCAAGAAGCAACAGTTAGAACTGGACATGGAACAACAGACTGTTTCAAAATTGGGAAAGGAGTACGTCAAGGCTGTATATTGCCACCCTGCTTATTTAACTTCTATGATGAATACATCATGTGAAATGCCTGGCTGGATGAAGCACAAGCTGGAATGAAGAATGCCGGGAGAAATATCAATAACCTAAGATATGCAGATGACACCAGCCTTATGGCAGAAAGTGAAGAAGAACTAAAGAGCGTCTTTATGAAGGTGAGAGAGTGAAAAAGTTGGCTTAAAACTCAACATTCAGAAAACTAATTTCTTGGCATCCTGTCCCATCATATCATGGCAAATAGATGGGGATACAATGGAAACAGTGACAGACTTTATTTTTGGTGGCACAAAAATTACTACAGATGGTGATTTCAGCCATGAAATTAAGACTCTTGTTCCTTAGAAGAAAAGCTATGGCAAACCTATACAGCATATTAAAAAGCAGAGACATTACTTTGTCAACAAATGTCCGTCTAGTCAAAGCTATGGTTTTTTCAATAGTCACATATGGATGTAAGAGCTGGACTTTAAAGAAAGCTGAGTGCCAAAGAATTGATGCTTTTGAACTGTGGTGTTGGAGAAGACTCTTGAGAGTCCCTTGGCCTGCAAGAAGAGCCAACTAGCCCATCCTAAAGAAAATCAGTCCTGAATATTCATTGGAGGGAATGATGCTGAAGCTGAAACTCCAATACTTTGGCCATCTGATGTAAAGAACTGACTCATTGGAAAAGACCCTGGTGCTGGGAAAGATTGAAAGTGGGAGGAAAAGGGGATGACAGAGGATGAGATGGTTGGATGGCATCATTGACTCAATGGACATGAGTTTGAGCAAGCTCTGGGAGTTAGTGATGGACAGAGAAGCCTGGAGTGGTGCAGTCCATGGGATTGCAAAGAGTCAGACACAACTGAGCGACTGAACTGAACTGAAATGACAACAGATATCATACCAAAGAAAATAAGCATATGAAAAGATTTTGAATGTAATTTTTCATTAGAAAAATACGAAATACAATAAAAACAATGAGATCCCACAGTACAGCTATTCAAATGGATAAAATCTAAACATTTACAACATAAATTGCTGGAGAGGATATGGAGCAGTAGGATCTCTCATTCATTGCTGATGTGAATGCAAAATGGTACTGTTACTTTTTTGAAAGACAGTTTGGCAATCTAAAGATAATTTCACCATATGATCAAAAGCTAATTTTACCATGTGATCCAGTGATTGTGGTCCTACATACTTACTCAGTTGATTTGCAAACCTATGTTCACATAAAAATTCAAATGGGAACGTTCACAGCAGCTGTATTCATATGCACCAAAACTGAAAACAAATATGATATCCTTTAATAGGCAAATTGAAAGGAAAAATAACTATAGCATATGTATGCAATGAAATGCTATTCTGTAATAAAAATAAATTAGATACCAAGTCATGAAAAGACACAAAAAAATCTAGGAGGCATATTGCTAAATGATAGGAGCCAGTCAGGAAGGGCTACATACTGTATGGTATAAATTATATGACATTCTGGGAATGGCAAAATAATAGGGACAGTAAAAAAAAAAATGTGTGGTTGCCAGAGGTTTGTGGGGGGCAAAAGGGTAGAAGTTTTAATGGCCAAAGCACTGGATTATTTTAAGGGTGGTGAATCTGTTCTGTATAATACTAAATTTATTGATACATGACACTATGCATATGTGAAAATCCATGTAATCTTACAGCATAAAGAGCTGACATTAAATTATGAAAAATTTTAAAAATAATTTATAAAATCGAGGGATCCTAGGATGGAATGATACAGACACTGACAAAAAAAAAAAAAGTCATCTAACTGTATTATAAGAGTGTGAAACAACTTCACTGAATAGGATGGGAGAGAAGATACTGACCTAAGTAACTTTGGAAATGAGTGGCTATTGTATGAGTAAAGCAAAAGGAATTGTACATAAAAGTGTTGTACTTATTTGGCAAAAAGTCATTTTCCATGAGGATACTGGTTAAGAATTGAGAAACCGCCAAGCATGTTTACCAAAATGAAAAATTTTAGTAAATGTAATGCATGATCCAGGATGGCCTCCTACAAGAAAAAGAACACTAAGTAACAACAAAAATAATCTGAATAAAGTATGGGCCTTAGTAATCTTTTGATGCTCGACTATAGGTTTTGTTTTGTTCTGTTTTTCTGCTCCTGTATATCCTTGCTCTTCCCTTACCTCTTTGAAGCAGTCCCTCAGAGCCATCTGAGAGGCTATTTCCTGGACTTAAGCCCTCCATAAGTTCACCGAATGAAACTTAATTCTCAACTTTTAGGTTGTGCATTTTTTTCAGGTTACAAGGCCAATGTCAAATGTTAATAACAGGAAATTAAACTGGTTGCTTGAACTATAAGAACTCGGTTATACCTTCACAGGTTTCATGTTTATCCAAAATGATCCTAAAATTACATACTTACATAAAAAAAAATCTAAGATCTAGCCCAGACAACCTAATCAGAGTTTTCAGAGTGAGAATCTGCTTGTTAAAAATTGCTCCTAGGTGAGTGTTGTTGCTGTGCAGTTGTTAAGTGGTGTCTGACCCCATGGACTGAAGCATGCCAGGATCCTCTGTCCTCCATTATCTCCTGGAGTGTGCTCAGATTCATGCCCATTGAGTCAGTGATGCTACCTAGGTGAGTTTTATGCATACCAAAATTTGAGAATCACTACTCCAAATATACACCTATCTCCCAAAGATAATGGCTAACAATTTTAAATGTAAAATACTAGATTTTATGGAGGAAATACTCAGGGAAAAGGGGGAGAGTAGCTTGGAAGTCATTCCTGCAGGCAAGGAGCTGGGAACTTCACATGCCAGGAGTTTTCCCTGTGGTTCGAGAAAGAAATGTGGCAACGTGATGTCCAGAGAGCAGGAAGTACAGTGCACTGCGCTCAGTGTGGTCTACCACACACATTGGTGTGGGCCTATGGCACAAACCCAAGCACTTGGCTTTTCATTTTGTAATGTAAGTGCTTAGCTAAGCTCTGATTGCTGAGGCATCCCTCTGGTTCAGAGGTAGCTCTTTCAAAGATAGCTATCTCAAATGAACACATTGCCCATTGCCACCCATATAACTAGATAAAGAGCCAGGCTGCCCTCATTCCCTACCACCTCCCCATTTCCTCAGCCCCACGCACTTCCCCTCTCCCAGCCAAGAAGCTGTTTTGCTTTAGAGATCTCGTTTAATTTAGATAACTGACCATTTGGGCCTCTTGTCTTTTCTCTTCTGCTTTAATTTCCCACTCTTATGTATTAAATTCACCATTAAAGAATGAGCCCAAGGAACCACAGGCCCTCAACCCCAATAAAAGCAGAACCCTAGGTCCACACTTTTTATCTTTCTAATCTTGACTTTGCTGTGTGGCCCCAGATATGCCATGCAATTTCCAGGACCTGTAAGTAATAAGCAAGTAATAAGTCTTTCATTTATTTTTTTAACCAGTTTCCTGATGGTTACTGTTGAAAGCATCTTACAATGATAATAAGAACATCAGTGGGAGAAGGTGAGGGTGGAGTGATTTGATAGAATAGCATTGAAACATCAATATTACCATACGTAAAATAGATGACCAGTGCAAGTTCAACACATGAAGCAGAGCACCCAAAACCAGTGCTCTGGGAAAACCCAGAGAGATAGTGGGGAGGGAGCTGGGCAGGGGGATTCAGGATGAGGGGACTCATGTATACCTGTGGCTGATCATGTTGATGTATGGCAAAAACCATCACAATATTGTAAAGTATTTATCCTCCAACCAAAATAAATTAATTAATTGAACAACAACAACAACAACAACAAAAACAGAGCTAAAACATCCAGTCCAGCACTAACAGTGGCTATCCATGGGCTGAGACCAGCACATAACAGGGCCACATTAGGGTAGGGCTATCACAGAAGGAAATGGCAACCCACTCCAGTGTTCTTGCCTGGAGAATCCCAGGGACGGGGGAGCCTGGTAGGCTGCCATCTCTGGGGTCGCACAGAGTCGGACACGACTGAAGCGACTTAGCAGCAGCAGCAGCATCATAGCCTAAGCCAGAAGTTCTTCATCTGAAATTGTTACCAAACACAAGTTCATGCAGTAAGGTCAAAGAAACTCAAATATTGGAGTTTGGAGCAGAGAACATGTTTGCTGCAGAGCCAAGCAAAAGGAATAGGTGCCTCATATTCAAAACCCCATAATTTCCTGATGGTTTGTGGATGACGTTTACAGGCAAAATTTGAGGTGAAGGCTTTAGGGGACGTGACTTTCTTCTGACTGGTTGATGGTAAGGTAAAGAGTGATGCACCATTAATCTTGGGCTCAGCCTGAAGTTGGGCTTCCAGGTGGCACTAGTGGTAAAGAACCCAACTGCTGATGGAGGCAATGCAATAGATGCACGTTCAATTGCTAGGTCAGGAAGATCCTTCTGGAGGAGGGCATGGCAACCCACTCCAGTATTCTTGCCCAGAGAACACCATGGACAGAGGAGCCTGGCGGGCTACAGTCCACAGGGTTGCAAAGTTGGGATGACAGGATTGAGGAGACTTACCATAAACACAGACAGGCAGCCTGAAGGAATCCTTCCCCTTAGCAGGGGAGGGGGATTGCAGGTTTAGTTCCTCTGGAAGAACTCAACATACTGTTAAGTATATTCCTTGAAGGGGAACCAGGATCCTGTCTTAATGGCTGCACTATTGTTTCTTGACTACTCCTCCTTTGATTCTTCATTCCCTTACTTCCCTGACTAGTAACTGTTTAAGTCAATCCTTTGATACTCTGGGAATGTTCAGGCAGCTGAAGTCTTTTCATCCTGCAAATAAAAAATGAGGGAACCATAAAAAGCTTTTGTGCTCAGGAGGGCTCTATGAGATCCTACTCAGTTTCAGAATCTACAAATATACTTCAAGAGGATCATCAATAACTTGAAAATTTCTGCAAATTTAATGTTTCTGTCCATATGTTGATTTTACTTAGAGACAAAGTCCTTACCTGTCCTCAGATCTTCAAAGAATCCCATTACTCTCATGATAGTTAAGAACCACTGGTCTATTCTGTGTCTTAAATAGTACAGTTAAGACAACGTGAAGATCTTTAGTCAACAATAGGATGCATCCTCTTGCTATGTGCATTCTACCATTGTCGGAACTCTAGGTAATATCTGAGAGCATCAAATCCATATCAGACATTACTCTGCCATTACAGATATTTACCATGCATATAACAGAAATAAAAATAGATCAGCCAGGAAAAATTATCTGTCAAAAATGTTCACTAAAAATGCAGTACCTTTTTTTTTTATTATGAAAAAACGTTGGAGTGTTTCACTAATTTGCTTGGTCCTTATAAGCATTATTATTGCAGAGAGGAAGCCAATTCTGACTTCATTTTGAAACTGCTTCTTTGATTTGCTTTTCATTGTTTTTGTTCTTATAATCATACAGTATGGTTTGCCTCAGAGAATCCTGCACCTCTGCCTGACTGTTAAACTAAAGAGCCTTTGTTCAGAACCCTGTCCACCCGTGAATGGCAGGGAAGAAATTAACACTTCCCTGACTGAGGCTTGCCCTTCTAAGAGATGTTTTCAGGATTAATGGCTTTTTTACTTTGCTTCCTCACCTCCCCTCATCTCTGATCTATAAAAGAACCTGGCATTCAGACCCCAGTAAGATGGTTATTTTGAGGCACTAGCTTGCCATCTTCTCAGTCTGCCAGCTCCCTGATTAAAGTCTCTTCCTTGCCTCAATACCTTGTCTCTCAGATACATTGGCTTGTGGTGCATCGAGCAGAGTGAGCTGGGACTCAGAAACATTATGATCCTCACCTTCCCAGAAAGTTAATATAAATGATTATGAGGTTCTGGGATTTGTTTTGCACTTTCAGAGCTAGAAGATGGATACCACAGATGCCGGTAGGAATGTAAATTGACAAACCCTTTAAAAAGCACTTCGACAGTATGCATCAAGAACCTGAAAAAAAATGGCATTCTCTGCTGGGAATCTATCCTAAGGGCTGGATAAGTTTATCATCAAATTATTGGCTATGATTTTTTAAAAACCAAAGAAAGAAAAGAAATCACTTCACAAAATAGGTTCTCCTGGATTGATGGTATTTATAAAAACTGACAAATCCACTTGATGGAAACATATGTAGTCATTAAAATGTTTAAAAAGCATTTAAGAGCATTAAGAAAAGAAAAAGGCACATACAAATTTATATATAGTACATTATTATAATCATGCAACAATAATACGTAACATAAAGACTCGAAGGATATATACAGAGAATATTTATAAGAGTTGTCTTTTTAGCTTTTTGTACTTTCCACAATGTTCTAGAGTCAGCATGTGATTATGGCTAAAGAACATCTGATTAACTGTCTTCCTCTAGGGCTATCCATGAGTGCTAAGTCACTTCAGTCATGTTCAATTCTTTGTGACCCTATGGGCTGCAGCCTGCCAGGCTCCTCTGTCCATGGAATTCTCCAGGCAAGAATACTGGAGTGGGTTGCCATGCCCTCTTCTAGGGGATCTTCCCCACCCTGGGATCAAACCCGTACCTCTTGCATCTCCTGCACTGAAGCCCTACCCCAGGGCCACCACCACAATAATGGAGAGCCCAAGAGCTTATCAGGAGATATGACTGAGAAAGTATTTTATCAATGTTGCTGATGGTGTAAAACTTTTATGGGCAAACCACCTCTGAACTGCTTTTGTATCATGGAAACAATGTTGAGAACAAAATTGGTTTGATTGTTTAGTTGCACTTTACTCTTATTGTTCCTGAATGTTAAATGGCTTAGCATTTCGTCAAGTAGGCTGACAGATTCTGCTGGTAAGGGACAAAGGGGCCAGGTAGACTGAAAATGTTTGCTATTTACCCAGCCAGCAAAAGACCAGCATGGTGCCATCTTCATGAGACAACAAATCAATGACAACCAGGTGGAAGACAACGTAAGCAGTAGGTTGCTTGGTTGCTAAGAAGCCCATCCAGGCTTCAGTTAAGTAGTTTTATAGTCTGCAACTGTGTTTTAACAAGAGGACATGAGGTGGAAAATCCCACACCTCATAGGAACCAAGGAGGCAGATAAGAAACTGCTTCTCAGCAGCCTCTTGCAAGGTCAGGAGTCCATTAGAAATGACTTCACAAGGCTTCCATTTTAGCAGGGCATTTTCACCAAGAGTTAGGCCAGCCTGTGTTTGAGTCTTGTCTATGTGGAGCCATTCAAGGTTGTCAGAATCCCAACATGGAGCTGCTGCCCTACATATTTGTCCTACCCTCTTTCACTCTTTAAAGTGCCCAGGATTCTTGCCTGGAGAATCCCAGGGACAGAAAAGCCTGGTGGGCTACCACCCACAGGATCGCAAAGAGTCGGACACAACTGAAGCGACTTAGTGCACATGTTGGACTTTAAATTGTATGATCACACTGCATACCTAAAGAAGATAATCATCTACCTCTTTTCCAAAAACCACAAAACACTGCATACATAAATACACTTACTTATAGGTCAGTCAGTTCAGTTGCTCAGTCGTATCCGACTCTTTGCGACCCCATGAATTGCAGCATGCCAGGCCTCCCTGTCCATCACCAACTCCCGGAGATCACTCAAACTCATGTCCATCGAGTCAATGATGCCATCCAGCCATCTCATCCTCTGTCGTCCCCTTCTCCTCCTGCCCCCAATCCCTCCCAGCATCAGAGCCTTTTCCAATGAATCAACTCTTCTCATGAGGTGGGCAAAGTATTGGAGTTTCAGCTTTAGCATCAGTCCTTCCAAAGAACACCCAGGACTGATCTTCAGAATGGACTGGTTGGATCTCCTTGCAGTCCAAGGGACTCTCAAGAGTCTTCTCCAACACCACAGTTCAAAAGCATCAATTCTTCGGTGCTCAGCTTTCTTCACAGTCCAACTCTCACATCCATACATGACCACTGGAAAAACCATAGCCTTGACTAGATGGACCTTTGTTGGCAAAGTAATGTCTCTGCTTTTGAATATGCTGTCTAGGTTGGTCATAACTTTTCTTCCAAGGAGTAAGCATCTTTTAATTTCATGGCTGCAATCACCATCTACAGTGATTTTGGAGCCAAAAAAATAAAGTCTGCCACTGTTTCCCCATCTATTTCCCATGAAGTGATGGGACCAGATGCCATGATCTTAGTTTTCTGAATGTTGAGCTTTAAGCCAACTTTTTCACTCTCCTCTTAAATGACAGAATGATCTCTGTTCATTTCCAAGGCAAACCATTCAATATCACGGTAATCCAAGTCTATGCCCCAACCAGTAATGCTCAAGAAGCTGAAGTTGAATGGTTCTATGAAGGCCTCCAAGACCTTTTAGAATTAACACCCAAAAAAGGTGTCCTTTTCATCATAGGGGACTGGAATGTAAAAGTAGGAAGTCAAGAAACACCTAGGGTAACAGGCAAATTTGGCCTGGGAATACGGAATGAAGCAGTGCAAAAGCTAATAGAGTTTTGCCAAGAGAACTGGTGGTTGCTATGCACTGGTTATAGCAACCACCCTCTTCCAACAACACAAGAGAAGACTCTACACATGGACATCACCAGATGGTCAACACCAAAATCAGATTGATTATACTTATAGGTAGGGAGTTAAAATAATGGAGGAGTGAAAGCCCACCTCTAACATATTTGTTAATGCGGTTTTCAGAATCTAACAAAAATGATTCTGAGTTTTACATACAATAATAGATGGACAAAGTTAGCTAAGCAAAGCAAAAAAGGGACTCATATATTAATATGTATTATAAAGCAACAGTAATTAAAAAGTTTCACAGTGATAAAGGATTAGGTAGACAAACAATTGGAACAGAATGGAGAAATCAAGAGACACTGTTTCATTTCTATGTTTACACACAATAGTACATATGAAACTGGCACAACAAACAGTGGCAGAATGATGGATTACTCAAATAAATGGTATTGCAACTGGCTGCTGCTACTGCTGCTGCTGCTGCTAAGTCGCTTCAGTTGTGCCTGACTCTGTGCGACCCCATAGACGGCAGCCCACCAGGCTCCCCCGTCCCTGGGATTCTCCAGGCAAGAACACTGGAGTGGGTTGCCATTTCCTCCTCCAATGCATGAAAGTGAAAAGTGAAAGTGAAATCACTCAGTCGTGTCCAACTCCTAGCGACCCCATGGACTGCAGCCCACCAGGCCCCTCCGTCCATGGGATTTTCCAGGCAAGAGTACTGGAGTGGGGTGCCATCGCCTTCTCTGTGCAACTGGCTAAGTGTTTGAAAAGACAGAGGGATTAGGTTCCTGCCTCACACCAAAGAGTAAAATAAATTTCAAGGAGATTTAAGAGATAAATGTAAAAAGAAAAATGATAAAAGTACTATAAAAGACAACTTGGAAAAGTATTTATTTATCTAATCAGGCATTGTCCTACAACAGATGAAATAAAGAACATTGTAAGGGGAAAAAACCTGAAAGGTTTGGCTATATAAATATGAAAAAAAATATGTCAAAATAATAACAATGCCCACTTCACAACATTATTATTCCTATTTGCCAGATGAGAGAATTGACACTCAAGTTAAATTACTACAACCTTAGTACCCTGGCACCAATTTGAGGTATAGCAATGTGTCTCTCAGTAAATAGCATGTCCTAACTTGGCCATGTGTGCAGAGATCATATCTTCTCCAGGGGTCCCCATATATCTAAATTCATGCTTTTCTTACAACTCTGTAAGTGAGCTTAGCTAATGACCATAGGTGACTGAGGTCTTAATTAAAATTCCAGGAAGGTTTGCTACAGCCAGGATGTATCCCATAGAGAATCTGTGGGAAAAAGAAGCAACAAGCATATGTAGTTTTTGTTGTTGGCCTACAGATAGGTTATAACCTAAATGCAGAGAAAATGGATTATTTCTCATCTTGATCTTATGTTGCTGATCTCAATCATGTAGGTTACTGCAACTAGTACCATTACTAATTACAAGGAGAAAATTTAGCAGCAAAGAAATTACCCAGGACAGTCTGAGTGGAAAGTTTACTTTTATCAAGTTTGAGTGCATCATCTGATATTACTCCTTTGCAAAGACAAACAATTGAATCTCAAAGCAAGAGATTATGGTTTTGAAGAAATGACTAGGCTAACTTAAGGTGTTATTCATAAAACACTTTCTTCTAACCTGTGAAAACTAAGCAATTTAGAGATAAATATGTAGAATATTATATTTTCTAACAAGAAAAAAACAGACTTGCAAAATGCAGGCTGTCATTTTCATAAAGTACAATTTCCAGCTTCTTTTGAAAACTCTTAGGGGTCCAGATCCTTCTCAATGTAATGCTTCTGGCTTCAAGACACTTAAAAATATGAAGAATACAAGCTAGAACAGCCTTTTAAAGATCAGCTGATACAACTTTATTTTGCATATAGAGATTTTAAGGTCAAGATTTTGAAAACCAATAAGAAAAAAAATGGATGGCATATCATAACATTGTCAAAGAACACGGGTAAGAAATTCCTCCAAAAATAAATAATAATGGAAAAATAAAGAACTAAAAATTCTCTATTTTCCAAGCAATCTAAGTTAAAATAATAGACAATATTTAACATTTATTGAGCATTCTTGACTATGAAATAGGTACTATTTTCATCCATATTTATGCATGATCCTTTAGGTTGGCCTATGTGGTCTACAGGAAAACATGTAAGGTTGTCAGGGTCCAGATGAAACAGCTCATCACACTCTTGTCCTGCCTCTGTTCACTTTCCAAATACCCTGGTTAGGTTACTCACCTTCCTCCTCTTTCCAACCTCTAAATGTAGGGGAGTCCTATGGTTTTAAATATCTTCATGTCTCAAATGTTACCCCCCCAGAAAGAACTTTCCTGAATACCCAATAAAAGCAGGTCATCCTGTTATTATTTATCAAAGCACCATATCTATTCTTTCATAGCATTAACCACATCCTACAATTAACCGTTTGTTTGGTCATCTGTTATCCATGCCCTGTTTCTCTTTGTATGTCACACTCTTTCACAGGATAGAAAACATCTCAGTTATTTATCATCGCACCTATAACACACAGCGTGACAAACAATAGCAGCTTAAAATAACTTTTCTCAGGTTTCAGTGCTTCCATGCTATTCAGTATGCCATGGGTGGATAACAGGAATGTGTATTTTTTTAAAAAAAAAAGCATCCCAGTGATTCTGATGCAGGTGCTTTGCAAATTACCCTTTGAGAAACATGAGTGAAAGAGATTGAATTTTTTTTAATGCTGCTGCTGCTGCTAAGTCACTTCAGTCGTGTCCGACTCTGTGCAACCCCATAGACGGCAGCCCACCAGGCTCCCCCATCCCTGGGATTCTCCAGGCAAGAACACTGGAGTGGGTTGCCATTTCCTCCTCCAATGCATGAAAGTGAAAAAATAAAGTGAATCGCTCAGTTGTGTCCGGCTCCTAGAAACCCCATGGACTGCAGCCCACCAGACCCCTCTGTCCATGGGATTTTCCAGGCAAGAGTACTGGAGTAGGGTGCCATCGCCTTCTCCGTTTTTTAATGAATACTTCTTTATTCATTCAAAATTTACTGAGGGCCTAAACTGTACCAGATACTATGCTAGGACTAAGCCAAAGAACCATTTGACAAGTCTTCATGAAGGCTGGAAAAGGAAATAAAGCTTATAAATACAAATGAAGAAAACACCCTAAATCACATAAAGCAGAAAAAAATAATAGGATAAAGTAAACAGTGCAGAAGAACACAGAAAACTTTTTTAACACTTTGTTTTTACTGGTAACATAATGAAAAAGTGAGAAACAGCTTTCATATTTACATTTCACAACAGGTTTCATGTACTTTACTAAGAAACAATTAAGCTTTGGGAGGCTTTATCTGGACACTGGGCAATTATAATACCATGTGTACTTCAAAATAAATGCTTTCAAACTCTACAGGATGCAGAAAAATCATGTCGATAAAAAGCAGTTTTTAAAATGTCCTGTTTCAGCAGGTGATATCATAATATCTTAGCTTTTAGAATGCCCCCTCTTATTTCCTCACTCATTGGAGAGTGCAATCTTCCACACACATGGTGCTCAATGTCCTTTTTTAGGTAAGGAAAATTCAAGAAACTATTCAATTTATACCCAAATGAAAGCTGTTAAAACAAGTGGATTTTTTAAACATAAAAACTGTAAGGCATCACAGCCAGAAATCAGCAATTATAGGACTTGACTTTTATCCATGATTCTCTAGATTTTCCTCCTTTGAATTCTAAATAACTTTGAGAGTTTGTTTTTTTTTTTTATCATAACTTTCTCCTCTGTGCAATGGTGTTTAGAGAAAAATGATACAGTTTTGTGTTATTAATATAATTTAGTCATTCATTAACTTACTTAACAAATACTCATGGAAACCCAGATATGTACCAAGTCCCATGTTAGAAGCTAGGCAAACAAATCAGACAGAAATACAGGCCCTCAAGGAGTTTCCATTCAAGTGTGTGTGGTAAGGAGGTACAGTAAGTAATGCGCAGTTTGAGTGCTATGGGGGAAAGTAGGGCACATGAACATAGTATTGCAGATAGCATAAAAGGATGGTCAGGGAAGACATAACTGAGAGGTGATGTTTGAGCAGATTCTTGAAAGAGGTTAAGAAGAGAGACATGCAGATATCTGGGCAAGGGCCATTCCAGGCAAAATGAAGCAAATGTAAATATGTCCAGGTGGGAGCATGTCTGGCAAATTTTAAAAAGATCAGAAAGATCAATACGAGTGAGTACAGTGGCTAAGGGGAGAGCCAGAGGAGAAGTTAGGGAGATGGGCAGGAGTAAAATCATAAGGACCTTATGGTAAAGTTTTTACCTTGGTAGAGGGACGAGTCACTGGTTTTAAGCAGAGAAATAACATACTCCTTTAGAAATATCACTGTGGCTACAGTGTGGAGGATAGAGTACAGACAAATGCAGAAGCGGTGAGTCAAGTTAAGAAGATTATTGTTATAATCCAGGCTAGGAATCATACCTTGGACAAGAGAGGTAGTAATGGGAGTGATGAATAATGAATGCATAGGGAGTCTAAGGACTGAGCCCTAGAGTTGTTCAAAGTTTAGAATTGGGAAAGTGGAAGAGGGGTTCACTAAAGACACTGAGAAGGACAAACCAGTGAGTTATGAGGAAAATCTAGAGATTGTAATATCCTTAAAACAAAGTGGAAATATTGTATCAAGGAGGAAGAAGCAATTACCTATATCAGAATTTGATTAAAAACCAAGCTATGTGAAGACTGAGAATGGGTTTTAAGATTTAGCATGATGGATATGACGGGTAACTGTATTAGGCTATGAGGGCTGCTGTAACAAAATACCATACGCTGGGTGGCTTAGACAACAGAGATTTATTTGTTCACAGTTCTGGAGGCTACTGTCCATGATCAAGGTGCTAGTAGGTTTGATTTTTTCTGAGGCCTTTCTCCTTGGCTTGCAGACTCTTGCTGTGCCCTCACATGGCCTCTCCTCTGAAGCATGTGTCCTAATCTCCTCTTCTTAGAAGGACCCCAGTTCTATTAGATTAAGCCTCAACCAGTGACCTCATTTTAATTCAATTATCTCTGAGGTACTGGAGTTTAGGACTTCAACATATGAATCTGGGGAGATACAATCCAGTCCACAATAGTAACCTTTATAAAATCAATTGCATACAGAATGGTAGTACTGAAAGCCTTAAGAACAAGTTGGAGAAGAACCAAAGATAGCAAGTATAGATTACTCCTTCAAGGGCTTTTGCTATCAAGGGGAAGGAGAAGTGGGGCAGCAGCCAGAGCAAAATGAAATCAAGAGACCTATTTATTTTGTTGGTTTAGAATGGGAGAAACATTAGTAACAGAGAAGGCGATGGCACCCCACTCCAGTACTCTTGCCTGGAAAATCACATGGACGGAGGAGCCTGGTAGGCTGCAGTCCATGGGGTCGCGAAGAGTCAGACACAACTGAGTGACTTCACTTTCACTTTTCACTTTCATGCATTGGAGAAGGAAATGGCAAGCAACCCACTCCAGTTCTTGCCTGGAGAATCCCAGGGATGGGGGAACCTGTTGGGCTGCCATCTATGGGGTCGCACAGAGTCGGACACGACTGAAGCAACTTAGCAGCAGCAGCAGCAAACATTAGTAAGCTATGTTTATGAGAAAGATCCGGGGTGGGGGGTGGGGGAAGATATAGAAAAGGAAGAAGAGAATTGTAAGGTGGATATTTTGGAGTTGGTGAGCAGGGTTAGAATTAACTGCAAAGGTTTCAGCTGGGAGTACAGACTTCATAGTAACAGGAACAAAGATTGAGTGTATGAGCACAGAAGCTGGCTGGTGGGAAGATGTGGTGATATTAACAGTAGTTTGAGGAAAATTTCTTCTGATTATCTCTACTCTCTCACTTAAACAGGAAGCAAGTGGAGGGAGTAGATGCTTCATTTTTGTAAAAGGAGAGGCATGAAATAGTCATCAAGGGTGTTAATGGAAATGGCTATTACAGCATAATAGCTACACAGATTTAAGGATCCATTTGAGGCTGGTGATCTTGGATATAAAGTGAGACCACTTGGCATGATTGCATGAGTTTCTCCGACCACGTTTGATTTAACCAGGCTTGCTGCTGCTGCTGCTGCTACGAAGTCGCTTCAGTAACGCTTGGGATTTTGTCAAATATGTATGATTAAGAAGGGAGAGGCAACAAAGTTGAAGGTAATAATGGACTATGGACACTAAGACAATGTAGATGGAAGTGAGGATATGTTCACGGCAGCAGTGGGGCAGGGGTGGGGAGAGAGTTGATAGACAAAAGTTAGCAGAGTCACTATACTGGGGGTCCCAGTGAGATAAAATAGTTCTTACCAGGGTAGGAGAGGGAGTGAGTTGGTGGTCAAGTGTGATACTTAACACTGATATTGTGGAGGGTTTGGAGCTATTGATAATAATAAGATAAGATATGGCCATATGAGCAAGTAGCAAAGTTGGGAAAGAAAATAAAACTAAAGAACAGGTCATGAAACTGAGAGGCCAGGGTGTTGGAATACATGAATAATGAAATCACCAAGGATTGAAACAGGAATGATATGGACAAGAGTGATAGTGTGCCCGAAGGCAAAATGTCTTTAATGCTTGTAGAGGAGTAAACTGGAAGTCAGTAGATGGCTAAAATATAGAAGCATGTGTTAGCCAGGGTTCTCCAGAGAAATATAACCAATAGAATTTAAAGATATTTGTTATAAGGAATTGGCTCACACGATTAGGGAGGCTGAGAAGTCCCAAGACTTGGAGTTAGCAAGGTAGAGACACAGGAGAGCCAGTGATATAGTCCCAGTCCAAGTCCAAAGGCCTGAGAACCAGGAGAGCTTATGGTATAATTTTCAGTTCAAGTCCAAAGGCAAGGAAAAAGACAATGTCCCAGCTCAAAGGCAATTATGCAGGGACATTCCCTCTGCATATTGAAGAAAGCCAGCCTTTTGCTTCTATTCAGGCCTTTGACTGATTTGATGAGACCCACCCACATAAGGGAGAGCAATCTGCTTTACTCAGTCTATCAATTTTAATGTTAAATTCATCTAAAAGCACCTTCACAGACACAGCCAGAATAATTTTTGCCCAAATATCTGGATATCCTTTGGCCTGCTCAGATTAACACATAAAATTAACTATCACAAGGGATAACAGGAGATATATAATAAAATAACATAAGATTCCAAGCTGGGAGGAGGAGGAAGAGAGAATAGTCTGTCATCAGCAAGGAAGAGCAATAAAAATACCTATCCTAACCCCAGGATCAATAGTAATTGGGGTGTGTTAGAGAAAAAGAAACCCATCATTTAAAAAGGCTACAGTGAGAGTCATTAGTGTAGAGCCAAGTTTCATTTAGATAAGGAGGTAAAGAAATATTAAGAGAAGTTACTGAAAATAAAGATTTTACTAAACACTGTCTCTGATATCTAGAATGCAAAGTAGATGGTTTTTAAGAGTTGATAAATAGTTTTTTTTTTAAGATGTACAAGATGACTATGGAGACAAGGAGAGCTGGGATACCTATGGACCTGAGGTATAAAAGATAAAAGAACAAGATGAGATTAGTCTTAATGACTCCAAATCAAAATAGTGGTCAAGGGACTCTGACTATTGCTAAGTAGAGAGGAAGGGTGGGTAGTTTTGTCTTGAGAGCAGGGCTGTTCAGTTTTATTCTGCTCTTCATAGTATCTCCCCCAGTATGAGAGATTTCATCCCTTAACATTTATTTTTTTGCTGTGGATTTTTATGAAAAAAATCATCCAGTATCTGATAAACTGTTATAATAGGCCCTTGCTTTACTCAATAAACTGTCATGCTGCTTAGAATGTAATTCCCTTGAAGACAGAGTCTACCAGGTGAATATTCACTCCAAAACTAGTTTTTCCTATAGAATCTTTTAACTTTTCTATCAGTGATTTTATATTGGCTGATTTCTGCCCATCAGGATAACCTGTTACATTTCTTCAATGCACTCCTTGTCTATTAAACTTATTAGGCCTATCCATCTCTTCAGGCCTTTGAGAATGGTCTGACAACTCCATCTCCCCCAGGGATCCACAGTTGGGAAAGGCAGGGCAAACACCCTGGCCCAACTCAGTCTAACCATAAAAATGCATTAGCCACAGGCTGAACGATACCCCTTCACACACAAATACATGACTACACTGTATCCTGGAAACTGTGAACATTATTTCTAAAAGGCAGCAAAAGACACACTGATGTAAAGAAAAAACTTTTGGACTATGTAGGCGAAGGTGAGGGTGGGATTATTTAAGAGAATAGCATGTATATTACCATATGCAAAACAGATTACCAGTGCAAGTTTGATGCATGAAGCAGGGCACTCAAAGCTGGTGCACTGAGACAACCCAGAGGGATGGGGTGGGGAGCGGGGTTCAGGATGGGGAGGACACATGTGTACCTGTGACTGATTCATGTTGACGTATGGTTTGCCACCACAATATTATAAAGTAATTATCTTCCAATTAAAACAAATTAATTTAAAAGTTTTTTCGGATTCATTTTGATATTTGGCAAAACTAATACAATTATGTAAAGTTTAAAAATAAAATAAAATTAAAAAAATAAAATAAAAATAAAAAGGGGTATTTGCAGATGTAATCAAGTTAAGGATCTTGAGATGAGGCTATCATTCTTGCTTACAAGGATGATCCCTAAATTCAATGACAAGTGTCCTTTTAAGAGTGAGACTGAAGGAGATTTGACAGACAGAAGAGGAGGAGGCAAAATGACTGTCGGAGGAGCGATTAGAGTGATACTGGCCACCATAAGCTGAAAAGATAAAGAAAAAGACTCCCTCCTTGAGCCTCCAATGGGAGTGCAGACCTCCATACACCTTAATTTCAGACTTCTGGACTCAAAAACTGTGAAGGCACAAATTTATACTATTTTAAGTCACCAAGTTTGTAGTGATTTGTGTCAATAGCCACAAGAAACTTCAGAGACTCACCCTTCAAATATTACTCTTCTCATGTATATTCACTCCTCTATTATATGTTTATTTGATGCATTTGATTATTCAAATGGAATCATGGTGTATTCATACCTTTGGGATCACATAGACCTGAATTTGAATCTCAGCTCGTAAAATTTGGGCAAGTTTTATATCTCACTGAACATCAATTTCCTGTTAAACAGAAGAATAATATTTTGAAAAATTGTAATAAATCGTAATAAACATTAGAGATCATGATATGTTATACTTACCAAAGAGTTGGCATAATGTACATATTCAAAAATGTTATTATATTCTGCATTCCATGAAAACACATTAATGATGCCTAACATTAAAATGTCCAAGAGACTGATAGTCATATCTACATAAGTAAATCCACTGAAGACCCAGGACACATCCCCCCTTCTTGCAAACTGCTTCCATGTACACTTTTCTTTATCAATATTTCTTAACAAAGCAGCACCCAGGAATTCTAAAATCTAATCTTAATTTTCACACAGGCTTGTGAGGGTAATCCTGGGTACTTCCATTTCTACCTCAATTTCAGTGTCTACAAAAAGACTTAGTATGCCTCGTAATACCAGTCCATCTTAAAGGAGATCAGTCCTGGGTGTTCATTGGAGGGACTGATGCTGAAGCTGAAACTCCAATATTTTGGCCACCTGATGTGAAGAGTTGACTCATTGGAAAAGACTCTGATGCTGGGAGGGACTGGGGGCTGGAGGAGAAGGGGACGACAGAGGATGAGATGGCTGGATGGCATTACCAACTCGATGGACAGTTTGAGTGAACTCCGGGAGTTGGTGATGGACAGGGAGGCCTGGCATGCTACAATGCATGGGGTCACAAAGAGTCAGACACAACTGAGTGACTGAACTGAACTGAAGATACACAAAGACCTATAAAAGCCCATAAACATTTTCATCCTTGATGTGAACTGTATCACCATAGGGCCATTAACATAATTGACACTGGACCTCCATTTAAACAGTTACTTTTTGCAAAACAGAATCATGAATGCCAGGGATTTAAAAGCAGCAGTCAAATCATTGTGTCAGGAAAACCAAGGCCATATATTTTATGTCCTCTTTGCTGAGATACCTCTGCAAGAGAAGTTTCACATAGTGTATAGTCAGATGTATAGTCAGAAGCCAAAGGAGGTTTCAGTATTTTTTTATCTCTTCCAAGTACAGTTGTAGATATTTTTAAATTAATTAAATTTAATTTAAAATAGCCTACTATTCAATGATTTTGAGGAGTTTATTTACACTCTATGAGCATTTTTCAAATTCTATCTAGCAATATCATGATATAAAAAGACATCAAGATATTATTCTGAGATGACTACCATGGAGGAAATTTTCCAGCTTCAGAACTACATGTCCATGAAACAGTCTCTCTCAGGGTCAGGGCTCTGGTGTTATTATTAGCAAAGAGCAAAGTAAAGCTCAGTAAATAGATACTGTCTTCCCTTTTTGCTCTTTAACTCCTAAAAATGTGCTGACTGCCTTGCAACTGATCAAAACATTTTCCTCAGTTTTTGTGGAATAATCCAGTGTAAGTGCTAAAGGAGTATAAGGAAAGGGCAAGATTGAGTCTGATGCATGTATATTTGAGTCAAGGGAAGTAAGCTGAGACAGACCTACTCACTGAAGAAGTAAACATCTGAACCAAAGCACCAACTACCACAGAGCAAAATGTTATGCAAATACTAGATATTGAATAAATGTTTCTATCACAATTTCAAAAATTACTACCAATGTTGCTTATATTTTCCATGTGCAATTCTCCCAAAAGAAAGTTTGGAAATGACCAAAAATTAATATGCAATGCTTATATGACAAGAACATTTAAAGTAGTCTCTCAAATTCCATTGATCCACTCATATATATGAGGGTAGCTACCGTCACAGAGGCAGTTATACAAAGCTTAACACAGAGTGGAACATGGCATCCAGAATTCTTTTTATTGCATCATTAGCAATTTTTGACCTAAAGATATCTAAACTGAGTTTACTTATATACACTGCTTTAATTATTCTATGGCTGACTAAAAAGGTGGAAAAGGTGAAAGTGTTAGTCATTCAATTGTGTCTGACTCTCCGACTCCATGGACTGTAGCTCATCAGGCTCCTCTGTCCATGAAATTCTCCAGGCAAGAATATTGGAATGGACTGCCAGTCCCTTCTCCAGCAGATCCTCCTGACCCAAGGATGGAACCCGGGTCTCCTGCATTGCAGGCAAATTCTTTACCATCTGAGCCACCAGAGGGAAACTGAAAAGGAGAAGTAGAGAAAAAAGAGAAGGACTTGGAAGTAAGGAGGTTTGTAAGAAGAAAAATAACTTCACAACAGTCAACTACTGCATGTAGATAAACATGGCTTCTGTGATGACATCTTTCAAAGCCCATTATCTTTTATTCTCCAAAAGCATCTTTTAACCTCAAACTTAGATCTCTGGCATTTCCTAATTTCCTTAGGATGGCAACATGAATCCAGTGTTTTCAATGATAATGAAATTTTTTTCAAATACCCCTATCTCTAGCAGAGCATAAGACTTTAATGTCACCTTTGAAAATAAAATAATATGGAAAGTAGATGCTGTGTACATTGTCAGTAAACCTCAGAAAGATTTCTACTCTTAGTTGTCTTTGATTACTACTTTTTTTTTTTGGTAAATTAAATAAGGAGATAATCAGTTCAGTTCAGTTCAGTCGCTCAGTCGTGTCCGACTCTTTGTGACCCCATGAATCACGTGCATGCAAAGGAGATAATAATGGCTCATAAAGTGCCGAAAACACTTTACAAAAAGAGCTCCATGTCATCCTTCTTTTGCAGAAAGGTGTACTTTTCTTCTTAGGGCATGCTTATTGAAGCCTCTCTCTTTGCTTTATTTAGTAAAGTAATGAGGCCTGAATTTTCTGATATCCCCCAAACTCCAGTTATCTCACGCACAAACCTCTTTCACAATGCTTGTTTAAAGTCACTCATTCATTCACTCAACCATTTATACAACAAATATTTACTAGTACATACCAGGTGCTCAAGATTGTTTTAAATACTATTGTACAGTGGGGAATTAGAAAAGCAAGAACCCAGACCTCAAAGAGCTTGCATTCTAATAGGAGACAATAAAAAAATCACATAAGTGATTCTTTTACAAATGCACCAACAGAGAAGTATAGCATAGTGAGAGTTTATAACAGTAAACTGGTGTTGTTTAGGAAGGGGAGGTATTAGCCTAGTAAGGCCACTCTGAGAAAATTACATTTCAAGTAAGATCAGAGATAGTTGGAGATACCTAGATAAAGAGAGGTGGGGAAAATTGTCCAAGGAAGAGAAACAGCAGAAATAAACCTATACATCCATAACCAATTGATTTTTTGAGAAGAGTGCTAAGACAATTTATGGGGTTAAAATAATATTCGTTTCAACAAATGGTGTTGGGACATTGGATTGCTGTTGTCATTGTTGTTTAGTCACTAAGTTGTGTTTGCTCTTTGCAACCAAATGGACTATAGCCCGCCAGACTCCTCTGTCCATGGGATTTCCCAGGCAAGAATACTGGAGTGGGTTGCCATTTTCTTCTCCAGGTGATCTTCCCAACCTAGGGATCGAAGCCGCATCTCCTGCATTGGCAGACAGATTCTTTACCACTGAGCCACCAGGGAAGCCTGAGACACTGGATAGCCACATGCAGAAAAATGAATTTAAACCACTGCCTCACACCATATATAAAAGTTAACTCAAAATGAACCAAAGGCCAAAATGAAATACCTAAAATTTAAAACTTTGAGAACTATGAAAGTATATATATAAAATATTCAGTTCAGTTCAGTTCAATCGCTCAGTCATGTCCAGCTCTTTGTGACCCCATGGACCGCAGCATGCCAGGCTTCTCTATCCATCACCAACTCCCTGAGCTTGCTCACACTCATGTCTATCAAGTTGAACATAGAAATTATAAAAAAGGTGTTAATTGTTGTGACTCTGGGTTAGGAAATTGTTTCATAAGTATGGCACAAAAAACACAACTAATCAAAGAGAAAATATATAAATTGGATTTCATGAAAATTAAACACATTTATGCATCAAAAAGTGAAAAGGCAATCCATCAAATAGGTAAAAATATCTGTAAATCATACATCCAATTATAATTAAGCATAGTATCCAGAACATATATGGAACTCTTATATAAAAAGATGGCCCAATTTTAAAATGGGCATTTCTCCAAAAAAAAAAAAAAAATATATATATATATATATATATACAAATGATCAATAAGCACAAGAGAAAATGCTTGCCATCATTAATCATTAGAGAAAAACAAATCAAAATCACAATGATAGACCACTTAACACCAATTAGGATGACTATAATTAAAAACGTGGACAATAACAGGTGTTTCTGAGAATGTAGAGAAACTGTAAAACTCACATAATACTAGTGGGAATATAAAATGGTATAGCCACATTGGAAAACAATCTGGCAGTTCTACAAAAAGTTAAGCACATAATTACATATGTGTTAGCAATTCTACTCCTAGATAGAAACCCAAGATAATTGAAAATAGATGTTGAAACAAAAGCTTGTACATGAATTTTCATAGCAGCATCATTTATAGTAGCCACAAATTGAAGACAGCCCAAATTTACTTCAATTGACAAATAGAAAACCAAAATGTGGTATATCCACACAATAGAATATTATTCAGCCATGAAAGAAATGAAATACTGATACATGCTACAACAATTTTATGCTAAGAACAAGAAATCAATCACAATAGACCATATATCACATGATTCTATTTGTAAAAAATGTCCTGAATAGGCAATCCATAGGGACAGAAATTAGTAGTTCCCAAGGATAGGGACGAGGTGGGGGGATGGGGCAATAAGGAGTAACTACTAATAGGTATGGGATTTCTTTATGAGATAATGAAAAGTTTTTAGAATTACATACTGGTGATGGCTACACAATTTTGTGAATATCATAAAAGTTCTGAACTGTATATATAGAAAGGTAAATTTTATGATATGTTAAGTATAACTCAATAAAAAGATAATTTTAAAAAAGAGTAATACAGACATAAATGTTATATTATAGAATTTAAGTACTTTCTGAAGAAATGGGAATCACAGAAAGACTTTGAATGAAAAAAGTGGTAAGATTTACATTTCAGAAAGACAACACTAACAGCAATGAAAAGAACAGATTAGAAGGAAGAGAGCCTGAAAGAAGAAAAGTCATCTAGGAGTCTATACAAATAAACCTGGCAAGCAATGAGGTTTTATTATATTAAGGAAATCACAGCTGAAAAGAAAGGGACAAATTGAAAAGGTATTATAGAATAACCTATTTCTAACAGCACTGACCAGATTTGCTACTGAAATAATTGAGTATAGGCTGTTTTCATTGATAAAACAAAGTTTTATTATTGATTATTTAGTAGAATTAAAGTAACATACCAGGATTTATAAAACCAATTGTGTTTATTTTACAACAAACTGTGAATAAGTTTATGGTTCCTAAAATATGAATTATTGTTTCCAAAAGAGAACTATTTTCTAATGTTACCAAGTTTTTTTTTATTATTATTTTCACTAAAACCTATCCAGAATAAGTACTAATTCTATGTTTTACATTACATTAGTACTCATTGTATTAAATCTGAGCAATATAGACTAAATGGGCAAACATTCTCTTTCATACTAATCCCATCTAGGGTAAATATTGATAAATTTTTGGCTTTTATCTTCCTGTTCTTTTATTCCTATTGTATGTATTTGTATACATATACACACATTTTAAAATAATAGGTTTTTAAATATTTAGGTTATAAAATATTCATAAATATCATCATACTTTACATGTATTTATAAAGTACTTTTATGCTTAACAATTCCTATTGGAATGTCCCCTCAAAAATACAAAGAAATCATTATTTTTACCCTTGCAAGGTAGCTCATGGGCTTCCCAGGTGGCACTCGTGGTAAAGAATCTGCCTGTCAATCCTGGAGACATAAGAGACGAAGGTTCAATCCCCGGGTCGGGAAGATGCCCTGGACTAGGAAATGGCACCCCACTCCAATATTCTTACCTGGGAAATTCCATGGGCAGAGGAGCCTGGTGGACTACAGTCCATAGGGTCGCAAAGCACTGGACATGGCTGAGTGACTTAGTACAACAACAAAGTAGTTCACGGGGATATAATTTATCATTATTTGTCTATCTCCTTTGATGGACATTTAGGTTTGGGGGGTGTTTGGGGGGCTTGCTTTTAAAAAATGAGTCACCCCAGCATCTTTGTCAAATCCTGTACTGTTTCCTATAAGTATTCCAGCAATTGTGGAAAATGGAGATAAAATTACAGGGGTTCAGAGTTGGAGTGGACAGTGACAGTTGCTCATTTTGAGGGCTACTTTGCTATTAAATTAAAGAAGAACCTGCAGGGTGGCCCACTAATGAAAATATTTCAGGTTATAAATAAGGAAATGAAGGTCCATGGGAGACAGACAACCTGAAACAAGGTATTACTTTCAAAAGGCAGAGTGAAACTGTAAAAAGAGTACAGAACTCAAGTAGGAACTCTGGCTCACATTCTAACTTTTTTTATCATGAACAAGTTCTAGGGCATCTCAGAGACTTAATATTCCAAATGTAAATAAAAATATCTCTTCACTGAGTTGGCATGAGTCTCACATAAGAAATTGAATATGAAAGTAACTTTTAAAGTGTCAAATGTTGTTCACATATCAATTAATTCTTAATACTCATTCTTAATATCCAACACTTTGATGTGCTGTCCTCATTTTCTGTTAACACTCCAAATTCCCCAATACAGTGGCTTTCTACCAAAACACACAACTAGCATAACAGCCAACCTTATACTCCTATTTTACTAAATAATACCTATTGAAGAAAAGAATGATGTTAATATTTATTGACTACCAGATAAGATACTAGGCAGTTTTTTCTTATTCTAGCCCTAAGATATAATTATTCCCATGACATAGACACAGAAGTTTAGAACCAGAGAAGTCAAGTAAGCTGTTTAGGTTTGGCAGAGTAAATCTAAGGCAAAGCTAAACAGGGATCAGCCTTTCTGATTCCCAATACATTCTCATTGAACTCAAACTTTGTATGAGGAACAATCCATTCTCAACTGGCAGCAAACAAAACTTTCCATGTATCCTTTTTTCTTAATCTCTTCTAATGTCCATTTTCTGGTGCTAATTTCACCTTCACTTCTTATTCCAATGAACGACAGATTTGTTTTTTCCCCCCATATACATGTTGATGGGATCTGCTACATATGCAGTGCCTCTTCTTCACAGATGGCTAAAACCCTTCCATTTTTCTTCTTGTTACACAGGGGATAAAAAGTTGTTCCAAAAATTGAGACTAAAATTGATCCTATTTTTGAAACACACACACAAACACACACACAGCTGTAGTGAGAAAATATTCTAAGTCATTAATTCACTTTTTACTTTTCAGGTTCTCCCACCCCCAGAGCTGAATCTTATTCAATCCCTCTCAAAAGTTAGCTCATGTTTCTCAGGGATAGAGATTATCTTGGGTGATTAAGAGATAAGAACTACTGAGCAGCAGAGACAAGAATAGAAAGTACAGGATGTTGATTCTGAAAATAAGTCAGAAACCATCTAGGTACATTCAGGTACAATGAAAACATGAAAGTGCTATGGAAATGTTTTGAAAACAGAATGGAGAGTCAGATTTGTCTCATTTCAGAAAAATGGGAAGTATGCAACGTACAGGTCACTAACACTGAGTTATTTCTGCCAGAGAAAATGCTGTTGGGACTAGACTAAAAGAGAAAAGAAAGGTTGACTTATAGCTTTACTGAGCATGAACAGCGTTATTGGAAAGGAGGCAAGATACTGAAAGGTTCCTAGATGCACTCCCACAGAAGGGAAGAAACAATGGAAAAAATGGCAAATAACACTCCCAACAAGAATACTGCTGAGAAAAGAGATGTGATTTATATCACCCATCATATCATAACACAGCACATCACCATCAACTTAAAAGATATAAAGAATTCATAGCTACACAACAAGAGAACAAATAAAAAATATGTGATTCAGGAATATGCACGAGTCAACAGAAACTTAAGCATGAGCTCGCGACACTTGGCAAAGAAGTTGGATAAAACAAAACTGTCACATATGAAGCCAAACAGGAAGCAACACAAAGAATGAGAGATATTTCTGAAATCACTGAACAGGACAGAGAGAACAGGACTGACTGAAGTAAAGAGAATAAAATGCAAATGAAGAAAAAATTCGTAAAAAAATCTGAGAAAATTTAAGATATAGAGGGCAGGTAAAAGAGAGTCAACATAAATAAATATCAGTATGCATTATACATATTTAAATAAATAATTACAAAAGTTTTGCAGAAAGGAATCAGATCTCATATCTACATATTAAATGGTCACACCAGGTTACACAAAAACATGACCAAAAAATTGAGTAATACTTCAATTCAGTTCAATCGCTCAGTCGTGTCCAACTCTTTGCGACCCGATGAATCGCAGCATGCCAGGCTTCCCTGTCCATCACCAACACCCGGAGTTCACTCAAACTCATGTCCATCGAGTCAGTGATGCCATCCAGCCATCTCATCCTCTGTTGTCCCCTTCTCCTCCTGCCCCCAATCCCTCCCAGAATCAGGGTCTTTTTCAATGAGTCAGCTCTTCACATGAGGTGGCAAAAGTATTGGGAGTTTCAGCTTTAGCATCAGTCCTTCCAAAGAACACCCAGGACTGATCTCCTTTAGGATGGACTGGTTGGACATCCTTGCAGTCCAGGGGACTTTCAAGAGTCTTCTCCAACACCACAGTTCAAAAGCATCAATTCTTCAGCACTCAGCTTTCTTCACAGTCCAACTCTCACATCCATACATGACTACTGGAAAAACCATAGCCTTGACTAGATGGACCTTTGTTGCAAAGTCATGTCTCTGCTTTTGAATATACTATCTAGGTTGGTCATAACTTTCCTTCCAAGGAGTAAGCATCTTTTAATTTAATGGCTGCACTCACCATCTGCAGTGATTTTGGAGCCCAAAAAAATAAAGTCTGACACTGTTTCCACTGTTTCCCCATCTATTTCCCATGAAGTGATGGGACCGGATGCCATGATCTTCGTTTTCTGAATGTTGAGCTTTAAGCCAACTTTTTCCACTCTCCTCTTTCACTTTCATCAAGAGGCTTTTTAGTTCCTCTTCACTTTCTGCCATAAGGGTGGTATCATCTGCATATCTGAGGTTATTGATATTTCTCCTGGCAATTTTGATTCCAGCTTGTGCTTCTTCCAGCCCAGTGTTTCTCATGATGTACTCTGCATATAAGTTAAATAAGCAGGGGGACAATATACAGCCTTGACATACTCCTTTTCCTATTTGGAACCAGTCTGTTGTTCCATGTCCAGTTCTAACTGTTGCTTCCTGACCTGCATATAGGTTTCTCAAGAGGCAGGTCAGGTGGTCTGGTATTCCCATCACTTTCAGAATTTTCCACAGTTTATTGTGGTCCACACAGTCAAAGGCTTTGGCATAGTCAATAAAGCAGAAACAGATGTTTTTCTGGAACTCTCTTCCTTTTTCCATGATCTAGTGGATGTTGGCAATTTGATCTCTGGTTCCTCTGCCTTTTCTAAAACCAGCTTGAACATCTGGAAGTTCATAGTTCATGTATTGCTGAAGCCTGGCTTGGAGAATTTTGAGCATTACTTTACCAGTGAGTGAGATGAATGCAATTGTCCAGTAGTTTGAGCATTTTTTTGGCATTGCCTTTCTTTGGGATTGGAATGAAAACTGACCTTTTCCAGTCCTGGGGCCACTGCTGAGTTTTCCAAATTTGCTGGCACATTGAGTGCAGCCAATTCACAGCATCATCTTTCGGGATTTGAAATAGCTCAACTGGAATTCCATCACCTCCACTAGCTTTGTTCGTAGTGATGCTTCCTAAGGCCCACTTGACTTCACATTCCAGGATGTCTGGCTCTAGGTGAGTGATCACACCATTGTGATTATCTGGGTCGTGAAGCTCATTTTTGTACAATTCTCCTGTGTATTCTTGCCACCTCTTCTTAATATCTTCTGTTTCTGTTTTTTTTTTTTCTTTTCTAGCCCATCTTCTAGCATTGAATGTTATTTTCTAGAAGTCTGAGGCCATCCTAATATTTTTCATTCACAATTGATTTGATACTTTTGTTGAGTTTGTGAATGAAAAATATTAGGATGGCCTCAGTCTTCTAGAAAATAACGTTCAATGCTAAAAGACAGTGGAGCTAAGAAAGAAAAAGAAAAGCTACCTATAACAAAACTGTCATTCACCATCAAAACTTCAGACTACATAGTTTCCAGGAATTTTACAGGGTTCTTTACCTTTTGAAGAAACAACTAAAAATGGAAAAAGAAACTAGCTAACAAAAAGACATTTAATGAATATTAGACTAAGTTGTTATTATTTAATTCAGTTATCTGATATATTAAGATTAAAACACATGGAGGATTATGGTCACGGGAATAAGGAACTTCTCTGATTGCCCAGTGGTTAGGACTCAGTGCTTCCACTGCAGGGGGCGCACGTTCAATCCCTCCTCAGGGAACTAAGATCCCACCTGTTACATGGCATGGCCAAAAATTTTTACCACTATAAAAAAAAATGTTTGCAACATATATCATCAATCCCTAATGAATAAAGAGCCTCTAAAAAATTGAGAAACACCAACAATCCAAGAGAAACTTGGGCAAGGATATGAAAAACTTAAGCAGGTCTAGAATATAGGAAATTCCATAGGACAAATGACCTGGTTTACTCAGTAAATAATTTACAGGGGAAAAAAAGATGGAGGGTCATTGTTATTAGTTAAAAGAAAGTTTTAGAGATATATAAACTAAAGGCACTGCATCGACATTTTTGAAACCTAATTCAAACAAATAATTAAAAACACTTTTTAAAGTTACTGTGGATATTTGAATATGGAGTATTAAATATTAAGGAGTCATTGTATTTTAGTACATGATGGTGATGATATTATGGATTGTTTTTAAAGGCTTATCTGTTAGAGAAACATACTGAAATATTAAAGGGTGAATTAATGTGATATCTGAAATTTTATTTTAAATATTCCATTAACATTATAAGAAAGAAAAGGGATAGGTGAAGCAAAAATGTTGGTAAGTTTTGAATATGGAGATGGGTCTATGGGGACTCATTATATTATTCTCCCTACTTGTGAACATGTTAAAAATTTAATTGTGTTCATTCAAATGAGCAGTTCTAAAAGCCCTGTATGGCAGTGCAATTATCTGTGTCTAGAGAACAAAAAGTCAGACACGACTGAGCGACTGAACTGCACTGACTGAGAGAACAAATAAATCAGAAATACCCCAATTACTTCAGTTACCACTGAAATACCCTTTGCTTTCCTTTACTGTTATTATTTGTTTTAAAAGTAACAATTTTAAGTGAGGAATGTAAGAGTCTTGTGACAGTTTTTTATCTTGAGCTGACTGGCTCTGAACTGACTGGTCATGTAAGAAGGGACTCTGGCTAAAATGGGCTTCCCTGGTGGCTCACAGGTAATGAATCTGCCCGCAATGTGAGAGACCTGGGTTCGATCCCTGGGTCGGGAAGATCTGGAGAAGGAAATGGCAACCCACTCCAGTATTCTTGCCCAGAAAATTCCATGGACAGAGGAGCCTGGCAGGCTACAGTCCACGGGGTTACAAAAAGTTGAACATGACTGAGTGACTAACACTTGATTAAAATAGAAGAATTACATCATTATAATTCTGCTCATGAAATCCTTTGTCATTAGGGTGGGGGAAGAAGGTATGCAAATATTGTGGATATTAAGAAAAGTTAATTTGTTTATAAATGCTGCTATCTAACTATTTTGAAACCTCCTTTTCAGCATCTCACCACCACCTCCCCTAACTCACCCAGGGGAGGGCTTCTGCTCCTTTAACAAATCTTGCTATGCAGTTCATAATTATTTCAAGCAAGCAATTATCCATCACGGGCTAACTGCATCGTTGTTGTTTTTTGTTAACTCTCTGGACAATACAATATTTGAAGATAACAAATAATAACAGAAGCATTTCAGACAAGAAGGGAAAAAATGCAAGGGGAATGATCAGAAGTAGCGGTTCCAGCACTGTCGAAGGACACCAAACAGGTCATAGTTCCTTGTATTTAATTTTAGGAATAAGTGGGCATAAGACTGTAGGAAATATACTTGAACTACTGAGTAATGCAAACTACCAGACACTTCTAATGCTACTTTAGCAAAATTCATGCAGGCATGCACGCTAAGTCTCTTCAGTCATGTCTGACTCTTCACAACCCTATTGACTGTAGCCCACCAGTCTCCTCTGTCCATGGGATTCTCCAGGCAAGAATACTCAAGTGGGTTGCCACGCCCTCCTCCAGAGGCTCTTCCAGACCCAGGGATAAAACCTGAGTCTCCTGCATTGGCAGGCAGGTTCTTTACCATAAAGCCCAGCAAAATTCATATTTCAAAGCAAATAATATATATACTTCATACAATTACCCCACATTAATCATCCATCAAGGAAAACATTCTCAGGAATGTTCTAAATTCAGATACCCCTTTATTAGCTTCATTTTAATTGCTTTAAGAAGTTAAAAAATTATTTAAATTCATTTATTTTAAAAAATATATTCTACTAATTTCAAGAAGACATCTCCCTCTACTTCCAAATCACTATTATAATAACAGAACATAACCAAACACAATGTGCATAATGTACCTCTAGCTTTACATACCATCCTGCAAAACACAATAACACAGGATTAATGGATGGCACTGCTTACCTACTCAAATGATTAGAGAAATTCAATCATACTTTGGAAGATTTAATATGATTCCATGAGTATGATCTACAATATGATTGATTTCATTAACAGCATAATTTCAGTGACCTTTTCAAGTTCAGTGTGGTGGGAATTCAGGAGTCTGAAGTTCATAACTTGCTATTTCAACATTTTCACCTACTTTTAATAGTTTCCATCTGAGTGGTGACACTCTGTTCAGATGTGCTTATCTGCTTCTCCATTCTTTTCTGCTGTGCTTATGCTACAATCAAACTGTCATGAATTCCTCCCATGGGAGTCATGCCCTTGCTAGTATTGATGCTTTTGTTGCAGAATCTGCCCCCAAGGTAGCCAGATTCTTAACATTGCCCCTCTCTGCAGCTCACAGCATAACCTGCTCCTCCATGACACATGAAGGACACGCACGCACGCGCGCACACACACACACACACACACACACACACACAGAGTCAGCTCACACCCATGCATACATGCCCAGGATGTGTGCATTTCAGATTCCAGAAACTCCTGGCCTAGCTGTCATGAGTGCTACTCAGGCACTGCATTGGCATCTTCACTGACCAGAGACCCATACTTCCCCATGAAAAGAAAGGACTCACTTGGTTTGGTGGTAGGGAGGAGATCTCATCTATTTATGCCTTCAACTTCCACCCTGAAAAGGTCACCTTCAAATCTAATCCGTTTAGATTCTCTTTCTGGACCTTAACTTGTAGCAAGGTACCATCCTAATTTTGGCCCAAAGCACCATAAGAGCAACAAATTGAAATCACCATGAGGCCAAGAACTACATTTCTTTGACCACCATATCTCTTTCTCCTCTAAGTCTACCCAGGCCACTGATTACTTTGGATGACTGATTTTTTGTTTCGCTGGGTCTCATTCAGCTCTCAGCTCTTGACCAGCACTTTCCCACATCCACCCCCAGGATGGACCTCAACCTCCTCTGCTACATCGTTATCTACTCCTGTCACACCCTCCAGAAACAACCTGCTTAGGCTGGAAAAATGACTCCTGCTCTGGACTTTGCCTCTTCACCAAAGTAACTGTAAACTGGCTTTTTATCTGACTTCATGCCAGATCCAAAAGAGTAAACAAAGTCTCGTGCTGCTCCCATTTCCACTATCCCTGAGCCTACCCTGCTTCTATGGACTCCTGACATTCTCCTACTGAGGCCAAGGTCATAGCAAGAGATCTGTTTCTGGAATGATGCTTCAGTTCCCAGGCCTAAGAGTAAGAGCCCAAGGTTACTGAGTGCTCACCGTGTAGCAGAGACAGTTCAAACTATCTCATGGGTGTGATCTCACTGAATCCACACCCATAAAGTACCCAGGAAAATGATCAGGATCTTATTTAACCCACACTGTGAGGTTTACCAGTACAAATAAAAGAACACTTAGCTTCGAAAGGTCTTAAACAACAAGGAATTCATTATCTAAATTAGAAGTTCTAAGGCAGGGCTGGCTCTGGACATGGTACAATGAAGACATTGGGGCAGATACAGATAAGAACTCAGAACAGCTCAAATCCTCCATGACAGGTCCTGGCTGGCATAGGCAGCCCCCACAAACCCCCGGACCAAGGTTCCCTGGCTTAACACTCCAGCGACTTAACTGGGTAATTGCCTCAAAAGGTATGCAGTTTCTTCTCAACACTCACCCCACTACCTCAGTGCCTCTGAGCCCTCCGGGCCCACAGAGATAGCATAGCTCAGATAGCAGCAGTTCAAGATCCAGGAATCTTGTCAGTTTCTTCAGGGAGGAATCTGGGGTACATGGATGGGTGGAAATTCTAAGGGGATCTGCCTGAGGAAGAGGAAACGTTCAAATCGGGCTCCATTTAGTATGCACACATTTATCCAGGATCTGGGATTTAATGTTAGCTCAAGCACCTAAAAGGGGTTTTAAAACAATGTGCTACACTATGTACTGAAGCCCGAAATCAATAGCACCCCACAGGCACTAAGAGTTAAGAGGCAGAACATCTCTGACCATGTTGAGGAAGAACCCCAAAGCTCATGAAGATAGAAATATTGTGTGTCCTGACTTGTATTTGTTGTTCCAGTCTAATTATTAACAGTGCCCCCTTGAAGTTCTCTCAAAAGTGTCCCAGTTTGGGATGGTGTGCCACCTGTCTGCCTCAGCCACCCCTTACCCATGCCACCTCAGAAGCACCAGAGAACACTCCCTTCACCAGGGCTATAAGAAAGGCGTCAGTAGGGGTAGTACCAGTTTCCCCATAAAGCCCTGTGGTAACTGTCCTCTGGAGCTTAGTCGTGACAGTGGGGAGTACAGAGATTGAACGTTGAATTAGATTCCCTGATACCAGTGGGAATAATGAGAGTCAGGGTGAAAGTGGCAAAGGCCAATGATAGCCCTTAACCATGAAAAGACACTTTTTGGTATTTTTTTTCGGTAGTGCTTGAAATTTATTGAAAAGAATGCAAATGCTTTTTCCAGGTAGCATTGAGGAGCTGGGCTGAGTACCTGCTTTTGTTTGTATTGTTCGGTTTTTAGTATTTTTGTCCAAATGCACACCTCGATGGGACTGCTGCAATTTTGAAACAAAGATGACAGGTGTGCAAAACTGGTGCATAGGAGAAATGTCAACAATTGGGTTGCCAGGCACAATGGGCTCCTGCAGCAATCTCGTCGGGCACGAGGAAGACTCGGAGTTAGTAGGGAACAATTAATCAAGTTGAAAGATTAGCCCCTGGGGAGGGGGGTGGAGTTGTTGGTGAGCAGTCCAAATCAGTGTCCCAGGAGGTGTAGCCCACAAAGGCATATTCTAGGTTGCTCCTGATCTCCAAAGGCCGGGTCTGTCGCTGGAATCTGATGGAGGGTGCTTGGGTGGCAGCGCAGGTCGCTGGGCAGAGGTGCAGGCCTGACAGTCGGCAGGGCAGAGTATAGGCTGACCGGTTTGTAAGAGGGGCTTGCCCTAGAGCTGGGGCTCAGAACACAGTTCTAATGAGCAGTGAGGGTCCTGGGGCTGGCCAGAGTGGGCAGCAGAGCGCACTTCAGAGACGCCCCAGCCTCAGCAGGTGACTGGAGAGCACTATGCCTGGAACAAAGACAAGCACTACGGCAGAGAGTGGAGGGTGAGGAAGACAACCAGAGGGGAGGGAAAGGCCAGGGGATCACAGCGTTAGGGGAGCGCGGTGGCTCCGGGCGGGGCGAGGCGGGGAGGCAGGGGGGTGGCGGCGGGCAGTGCCCTTCCCCCTCCTAGGCCCGAGGGTCTCCGGGCCTAATAATCATCTTCTTCATCTTCGTCTTCGTCTTCTTCGTCGTCATCCCAGCCAAAACACTGTTTCATCTCATCGAGGAAGGCCCGGTAATCGCCCAGGATGGGGCTATCCATCTCAATGTAGGGCACCACCCACTCCTCGGCTTCCCCGGTGAGCAGGCTGATCAGGAATGCCACCTTCATGGCGTCGTTGCAGAATCGGTTCTCGTTGACGAGCATGTAAGACGCCGTCTGCACGATAAACTCGGGGAGCCGGGAGCTCTCGCCGTCAAACGTTTCGGGGAAGGGCACAGGGCAGCTCGGCGGACGTACCTGGCGCAGCAGGGTGGCCCTCTCGCACACCAGCAGCCGAAGCTGTTCCATGAGCTGGCTGTTCTCGATGCTAAGGGCGCGGTGCCGCATCAGAAGCGCGTGCAGCAGCAGGACCAGCTCATCCACCATGGCGAACAGCTTGGAAAGGCAAGGCAGGGCACAGCTCGATTCGGCCGGGCTAAGGTGCGCTCGGAGGCCTCGCAGGAAGTGCGTGTCGGCGGAGACGCGCGGTGGCTAGGGGCGAGGGGCGGTGCGCGCAGGGGTCCCGGCGGCGGCGCAAGCTCCGCCCACACAGCCGAGCTGACGGCCCCGCTCCGGCGCCGCCCGGCTGGAGGGGGCGGGGCCGGGAAAGGCAAGGGGCGGGGCCGGGGTGGCGCGGACAAGGGCTTGGGGTCCGCGCTCGCAGGTCCCGGGGCCGCTGGATAAAGGCGAAGACCCAAACTTGGATGTGGGTCGGGCCATGGCTTGGACCGTGCAGGCGCGAAAGACCCATCTCTCAGAGAGGTTCAACCTGCTCAGGTTTAAAGGACTCACCACCCTTCAGCCAAGCCGACTCATACATCTCGGTGTTCCTTGGAGGGCCAGTGGCCCCTGGGTTCCCTCTGAGTGGTTTTAACACATTTCTCGGCTTATGAAATCTCCCTCACCCAAAGAACCGTTAGCAGTGCTGGCTGCACGCCAGCGTCACACCCTGTAAGAGTTATGAAAGACCCTCAGGGGTCCTGTCTTTCATGACAAAACGATATTTAAAAGGGACTTTTCTTTGGTTGGAAAATAGTATTGTGTACTTCTATCCCTTTGTTTAAAATTATTTTTGTAAATAGCAAAGTGTAAAAAGTTCTGCAGAATTTAGCATCCAATCACCATTTGCAGGAGTCCTGCCTATCTTTGACTCTACTTCTGTCCTAATGTTAGTGTTTCTTGACTACTGGGTATTTATTCCTGCTTAACAATAAACACTTGTGTTTTAAAAATGGCTTTGCTTTTCTACTTTGAATGCGATTATTCAAATAGTTGACAAATGAGTTGGGGATACAGCCTTCGGGCCACCACATTCTTTTGGAATGCGTTTTAAAATATATTCCCAGTCGAATCACTTCTTGTTACTTCTACCAATACCACCCTGGTCCCAGCCCTCCTTTCTCACACAGGCTGTTGAAACTAAGCACTTAACTTCCATTCTTCTCTTCCTATAGTGTATGTATTCCCCAGAGTAAGGACAAGACTCCTTTAGACCAAAGTTAGATCACTTCCCCTCCCTGCTGTAAACCCTCCAATAGTTTTCCCTTCTCAGTCCAAAGAAAAACCAAAGTCTTGATAATGGCCTACCAGGCCCTGCCTCATCTGTGCCTCCTCTCAGTTCTTGCTGTGCTCTAACCACATTGTTCTCCCTGCTGATTCTCGCACACAAGTAGCTTTGGCCCCAGGATCTTTGTACTTTCTATTTTTTCTGCCTTGGAAGGCTCTCTCCTCATTTAACTGCCTGACTCTTCCTCCCTCGGGTTTCAGAGAGGACTTTGCTAACCACTTCACCTATCAGAGCACCCCATTCTCTGCCAGTAATCTCTAACCCCTTGCCTCACTTCATTTCTCTACACAGCATTTATCACACCAGTAGCCATCATATCATACAGCACTTTGTGTATTTGTCAGCCTCCACTTTAATATGGAAGTCTGTGTGGACAGAGGCTTTGCTTTGTTGATTGCTCTACCCATAATGCAAGAAAAGTGCCTGGCCCACAGCAAAACTCCATAAATATTTGGTGGATGAAAGAATCTCAGGGTTCAGATGTTAAGATAGAATTTACAAGTGGTGGCAGCACAGAGTGTTCAGAAATGCTCAAGTTGTCTGGTATGTTCTATCTCTGATCATGAATAGTTTCCATTGTGAAATTATGGCTGACGTAATAAAAGTGGCAAAATAAAATTTTTAAACCCTACTCAGTCCTTTTACAATATAATTCGATGGACATCCATGGAAGTGAGAAGCTGAGAAAGAGGAGTGAAACGAGACCAGGTTCCAAGGGAGAGGAGGAGGATCCCACTGTGGTGAGGGTGGGCAGGGAAAAGGACAGGCAGGTAGGAATATGAACCCTTGAACTCTCCTGGGATGTGAGCTCCCCCACTGGATCAGAAGGCCCTTGAAACCAAGCAGGGACCCTCTCTCATTCATCCTTTCATCTTCTGCATCTGAAAGCATTAACTAGTTGCTCCATAAGTGTTCAGTGGCTGGAATGAAGGGACAAGAAGTGGTAGAGGTAGGTTTCTGGGCCTCCTGCTCATTCACAGCTCAGGGTGGAAGGTGAACCTGCCTGGGGCCGCAGTGAGTATCCATCTCTACTTTCCAGCTCTAGACCCTAATCCTGGAGGATAGACCCAGGGTTTTAGTCCTGGAAGCACACATCCTGTGGCAGGCACTGGATCTGGCGACTGACATGGGTTGTCTTGTTGACCTTTGCACAGGGACCATACGTGGGAATGGGCCCTCTGGGAGCCTGAGACCCAGGAGTTAAAGACTTGCCTAAACCCAGGAGAGTAGTATGTTGGTGGTACGATAGATACCACTGTCTCAGCTTCTCTGATTGTTGTGCCCATGCGCTTCCACTGAAAATTGTTTCTGTACTGGACTTCTGTGGATTAGGAAGGTCTGTTGAGGACCCAGAGATGATTAGACTCTTGCTGTCCTACTCCCATTCCTACAAACCCATGACAGAGGAAATCAGGGAGGAAACCAGAGGAATCAACCACTAGTATTACCTCTGAGAGGGCTCTGTGTACCTAGAGAACAAGAAGTGCCCATGCCAGAACCAACCACAGAGCTGAGCAGGGATTTTGTGAGGTGCAATGGCAACCCACTCCTGTACTCTTGCCTGGAAAATCCCATGGACCAAGGAGCCTGGTAGGCTACAGTCCATGGGGTCGCAAAGAGTCAGACATGACTGAGCAATTTCACTTCACTTCACTTCCCAACTTGGAGGGAGAAAAAAAGAGACAGGCAGTTCATCAGTGACTCATGAGGGAAGCAGTTGGGAAGAGGCTGGTAGTATCACTAGATAAATTATATAGAATTGTAATGCTCATGTTAACCAGCTTCCTGGTGCCTGTGAGGCTGTCCCACCAAGGTCAAGGCCTACCAGACCTTCCTTGCCCATTTATCCTGCTTACGACTGCATGGCACCTTCCTTCTTCCCCTTTATCCTTTAAAGTGACCCTTCAATGTTCCTTTATGGCTGTGTGAAGATGCTGGTGGCAGTAAGTACACCATATGACTTATCTCAGACTCAGAAATTTTATCAGAACAGCTCTGGCCCAGAACATTCCAAGGGGAGTTCAAACCCCATGCTTTGGCATGAGCACAGGCCCAAGGCCAAGGGAGTGAGTAATCCCAGGTTCTGATCATTTCTACCTCCTTCCAAGCTCCAAACACTGCCCTAGTATATACCTAGCCGTCAGACTGTAAGATTCCCTTGAAATAAACACGAAAACATTCCTAGATTTTTCATCTTCCAGAGGAATGTGTACAGATTGAGAAAATCAAGCTGACACTTAAATATGCAGACAGGAGCAGAAAACAGCTTTGAAGGGAATATTTGCCAGAGGGTCAAATGGATGCCACTAAGATATGGGCCTCTGCCCATACACACCCCTCCCCCTCATTCTTCTTAACCAGGTCCACCTGGGGCTGTGTTTTTACAGTAACCACACCTGCAGGGCTGTGGAGACCTTCAGCCTAAAGACAGGAATAGAAGGGTACAGCTTTCTTCTTCCTGTCTTCATCCTCTCCAGCTCACCAAAGTGCACTGAAACATTTTTACGTGTTTATTCAAGTACTGAAGAAACATATTCTTATGTCAAAAGAAATTAACTAATACTGGAATGCTGAAATAAAAAGGAAACATTCCCAATACCTTTCCTTCTTCCTGCAAAGTCTCACTTAACAGGATTATTGAAAATCCAAACTTTGGTTCGCCTCCTTCCATTGTATGTGTGTGTGTGTGTGTGTGTGTGTGTGTGGTAGATATGTGTGTATATATATAATATATATGTATGCACACACATGCACACACACACACATAGTGTTTACAGAATCCTAATACATATAGCTCTGCTAACAAATATATGTCAAACTCCCTCACATGTCAGGAGGCACAGAGATATGATGCACAGAGCTGTCTTCTTCATAATTGCATAGTACTTCTGAATTTCTTAGATACATTCCTGCCTCAGAACCAAAGAGATCCAACATAACTCAGTTTCTCAGATGATGTGGGAGAAGGATGGCAACAAATACACTCACAGCCTCAAAGATGTAGAACTGGAAAAATCAGATTTCTATAACTGAATTATGATTTCTATGAGTTAATGTCTTACTATTAAGTAAGCAGTATTCTTCATGTATGTTTTTAGATGGCTGTAATATAGCATTTATTGCCCACAGTATATTGCACTATATTTTTCTTCTCATGGTTTTTCATTCATAGTTATTTTAATATAATTAGTATGTTGAACATGCTATGGACTATACAGTCCAGGCCAGAATACTGGAGTGTGTAGCCTTTCCCTTCTCTAGGGGATCTTCCCAACCCAGGGGTCAAACCCAGGTCTTCCACATTACAGACGGATTCATGACCAGCTGAGCCACAAGCCACAAGCCACAAGCCACAGTTCTTTACCTTTGGCCCATCAAAAGGTAGAAACAATTTCATCTGCTCCTTTAATCTGGGCTGGCATTCTGACTTGATTTGACAAATAAATTGTGGTAGAAGCAATTTGTAACTTACGAGGCAAAGTCTTAAAGACCTGAAGTGTCTGCCTGTCACTTGGAATGCTCCCTACTACAGTCTCCTCAGTCGTGTCTGACTCTGTGTGACCCCATGGACTGTAGCCCACCAGGTTCCTCTGTCCATTGGGATTCTCTAGTCAGGAATACTAGAGTGGGTTACCATTTCCTTCTCCAAGGGATCTTCCCCACCCAGGGATCAAAACTGCATCTTTAACGTCTCCTGCATTGGCAGGCAGGTTCTTTACCACTAGTGCCACCTGGGAAGCCCTAGGAATCTAGAGTCCTGTCCTATTTTCTTAATTTTGTATTTGTCTATTTGTATTCATTAATTACAGGGCCAAACTAACAGCCAAAGTTGTTTATGTCTCCCCTGCAGTCCAGATCTCAGATTCTGAAACTGTCTCCTGTATCTAAGTCACACACACCAAGTCAGTATTTCCTCTGACCTAAATCAACTCAGGGCCAGGTACCAAACATTAAGGAAAGTCCCTATTCCTCAATGCTCACTAGAATTATTTAAACTAGCTAATCCTAAACGGTTTACCTAGCCTTGCCTAGCCTTTCCCATGAAAACTCCAGCAAAGTCCCTCTGGCCTAAGTCTTCACCCTCACTCCTTTCTTCATTTTGACTAAAACCTGATGTTTCCCAAGTGTCCCTGCTTGGCATGGCATGCCCCCTCTTGTCAATGGCATTGATGTCTCCATATCCTCTTTCAGTCCATAAATTAAAATTAAAATTCTGTTGGTACAATTGAGACAAGTCCAAAGTAACCATCTCCTGTGGGGAACTGCTCAGGAGTGTGTATGTGTATGTTCACATCTGTCCTTGTGTGTCTGTATCCACGTGGATATACGCTCACTGCTGCCGTCTAACGCCATGTACCATCTACCACTGCATGTACCATCATGGTGCTACTTGTAGTTAGAACTGGCAGTGTCACCGTATGACAAAGGTAGACTCAAAGCTGACCATGTTTTCCAATAAATATGTGTGCCTACATAAAAACAGTGAAGCACATTTCAGGGAAGCATTAAGAAAAGAAAAGAATTTTTGAAATTTGGGTTCAAATTCTCATACTCTTACTGTGACTTGAGCAAGTCTCTTAATTTTTCTGAATCTTAGACTCCTTTGCAATAAATATACCTAATGGTGGTTTAGTCGCTAAGTCGTGTCCAACTCTTGGGAACCCATGGACGGTAGCCTTCCAGGCTCCTCTGTCCATAGGATTCTGCAGCCAAGAATACTGGAATGGATTGCCATTTCCTTCTCCAGGGGATCTTCCTGACCCAGGAATTGAACCCAAGTCTTCTGCATTGCAGGCAGATTCTTTACCAACTGAGCTACAAAGGAAGCCCAATATTCCTAGTAATAGGATCCAAATCATAAGGTTGCAGTGAAGATCAAATGATAAAATACAAAGGTGTTTGTCAAAAATAAAGCACTGCATGCAGATTGCATAATATTTTTCACCAGAGAATTGTGATTTATTAGTCTTACAGTGACTCTACTACTTGTATTTTAAGTTTAATATGTAGTTAATTCACTTCTCTTATCATGGTATCCATAAATCTAGCTATGATGTTTAACTTTTAAAAATGTTTACTCTTGAATAAGAAGTTGTTGGAAGCATAAAATAAGGTTTCATTTTGGTCTTGTTTTCTGTCAGTTTAAAACACGCTGCTCTCATAGATACGAGACATAAGGTTTCTGGTTTTGTTTTTAGGGAAAACCAGTGTCCATTATGACCTTCTGAAGGCCAACCTGTAACATTTTCTATTTCCTCCTACCATCTTGGGAGAATCTGTGCCACATCTGTGATGTGGACACATGATGCTCTCCCTGAGTGAAGAGGCAATTGTACTTCCAGAAACTTTCTTTCATCACTGCACCACCATGGTGGTCACCTGGGAGAGGCCAGCAGACTTGGGACATCTGAGAGACTGGAAGCAAGGTTTCTCTCAGTCCTTGCAGCATCTCTGGTCACCCTTCAGCTGAGTCCCATGATCCTCTCCTCTCAGGCTCCCTAGGGATTCCTGCTAGCCCTTCAAGTCCCTTGTCTCCTCCTTTTACACTCAGGGTCTATTTCTCTCAACACAGAAAAATGAGTTCATTAAAAATGAGTTAAAAAGTCCTCTCTAGGAAAGAGGAAGCATGTGATGTAAAAGAGTATCCCCAGTACCTTTCTCAAACCCCATACTGGTTCCTGCAAATATACCAGTTGCTATGCAAATTGGCCATGGAAGTCACAGCATTGGAGGGGACAGTGCCAATTTCTCACTCTACGGGCTCCAAGGTTGTTAAATGAGAGAAGAACCTGCAGAGTACTCCACTAATGAAAGTACCTCAGATTTCAAATGAGGACATGAAGGGCCATGGAAGAAGAGTAACATGCCCAGGGCAAACATAGGACATTATCTTTAAAGGCAGCATGGAATTGTGCAAAGAAGACTGGACTAGGGGTGCAAATACCTGCTACAGCTTTCATATCTGTCATGTTCTCTTTCAGACAAGCCCTTGAGCACCTCTCAGATCCAATTTCCCTATTTATAAAAATGAATAAAAAATGCCTCCTCCCAGAGCCAGTGTGAGTCTCAAGTGAGAAAACGGATATGAAAGTAAGTTTTAAAGTGTAAAGTGGTTTTCACACATTAATTCTGAATATTCATTCTTTTAAAACTTGTTTTGAAATAATTTCAAACATACAAGAAACCTGTATGATTTTTAAAAATCCCTACATGTCCTTCCCCCTAGTGAACCAACTGTCAACATTTTACCATATTTAGCTTAGCTTTTTCTCATAAGTCAGTATTTGTATGCTTATCAGTACATTTCTGTATTATATTTTTTTTCCTAAACCACTTGAGAGCTGCAAGCATGAAGGCTTATTTCTACATAGTATTTCAGTGTGTATTTGCTATAAACAAGTACACTGTCCTATAAAACCTCAGCCTAACTATCAAAATTAAGGATGCTCATTCTCAGTTGCTTCGGGCCTATCCAACTCTTTGCGATCCTATAGACTGTAGCCCACCAGACTCTCCAGATTCTCCAGGCGATCTTCCCAATCCAGGGATCCAAACCTGGATCTCCTGCCTGTGTCTCCTGCATTGGTAGATGGGTTCTTTACCACTGAGCCACCTGGGACGCCCCCAAATTAAGGATATAATGCTATTAATTAATCCACTTATCTTATTAAGATTTTCTTCAATTGTCTCCCCAGTGAAATGTTTAGGTCCAGAATTCAGTCCTGGATCATGTGTTACATTTAGCTATCATGTCACTTCAAGTCTTTCCTTGATGTGACCTTAGCTTTGGAGATTGCAGGCTTTCTAGTAACAAACTGTTTCTCCATTTCTGATAGTTCTCTGTTATTAGATTCATACTATGCCTCTGGGGAGTTTTTCTCAGTGCATCATATCAGAAAGCACACAATACCCTTTTATTCCATCATGTGTGATGGTAACTTTTAGCAATGGGTTGAGGTGGTTTCTGTCAAGTTTCCCACTCAAAGTTAAGACAATTATCTTGTAGTTGTTAAGAAATATTCAATATTAGCTTGCATTATACTTAAAAAGAGATTTTTCCATCCTATTATTCATGTTTATTTTTATCAGTAAGGCCCCTTAGATTCTTATTTTATTCAAAGGTTGTAACCCATTACTGTCTATACTCATGTCAAAGCTCAAATTTCTAAAATTTCCCAAGTGGGAACTGTTTTAAGATGCCTCCTGTGTCTTTTGGATGTACTTACCTTACTCTTTGAGAACTTTCTTTCTTTCATGGATAATAAGCTATTCCAGGGTCATCTTGTACTTTTCTGGCCCCCATTCTGGAAATAGCCATTTCTCTGAGGGAACTTCATTACCTGCAGTAGAGAATGGTTTTCAGAAATAAAGATATCATGGTTAGGAATGCAAATTGTTATTGGTATTACAGATTTTTCACTTCTGGAATAACTATATAGCCATATGTGAAAACAATGAACCTCATACCTTGCTTCATTCTGTATATAAACATTAACTTCAGATAGATCATAGACCAAAAGTAAAACTATGAAGCCTCTATCCAGAAAAGAAAAACACTATAAATTGAACTTCATAAAAATGAAAAATGTATTGTTTATCAAAAGATGCTCTAGCAATTATGAAGAGACAAGCCACTGAATATATATACACAAATATACACATCAAGAACTAATATACAAAATAGGTAAATAGATTTTAGAATATTTAAATAGAACATATGTTTCAAAAATATATAAATCACTCCTAAAAATGAACAATAAAAAAAAACTCTTAGAAGACAGTCTTTTCAGGTTTTTAAAAAGCTGAACATACCATACAATCCAACAGTTACATTGCTTTGTATTTACTGAAATAAGTTGAAAATTTATGTCCAAACAAAAGTCTGCACATGAATGTTTATAGCAGCTTTATTCACAATCACCAAAACTTGGAAGCAAACAGTATGTCTTTCAACAGGTCAGTGATAAATAAACTGTGGTATATCCAGACAATAGAATAACTCAGCAATTAAAAAAAATGAGCTACCAGGCCAAACAAGGCATTGTAGACTTTATTTTTTTTTTTTTAATTTAAATTTATTTATTTTAATTAGAGGCTAATTACTTCACAATATTGTATTGGTTTTGCCATACATCAACATGAATCTGCCACCGGTGTACACGTGTTCCCAATCCTGAACCCCCCTCCCACCTCCCTCCCCATACCATCCCTCTGGGTCATCCCAGTGCACCAGCCCCAAGGATCCTGTATCCTGCATCAAACCTGGACTGGCAATTCATTTCCTATATGATATTATACATGTTTCAATGACATTGTAGACTTTAAATGTATACTGCTAAGTGAAAGAATTGATGCTTTTCAACTGTGGTGTTGGAGAAGACTCTTGAGAGTCCCTTGGACTGCAAGGAGATCCAACCAGTCCATCCTAAAGGAGATCAGTCCTGGTTGTTCATTGGAAGGACTGATGTTGAAGTTGAAACTCCAATACTTTGGCCACCTGATGCGAAGAGCTGACTCATTTGAAAAGACCCTCATGCTGGGAAAGATTGAGGGCAAGAGGAGAAGGGGATGACAGAGGATGAGATGGTTGGATGTCATCACCAACCCAATGGACATGAATCTGGGTAAACTCCAGGAGTTGGTGATGGACAGGGAAGCCTGGTGTGCTGCGGTCCATGGGGGTCACAAAGAGTTGGACACGACTGAGTGACTGGACTGAACTGAACTGAACTGAAGTGAAAGAAGCAATCTGAAAAGACTACAGACTATATAATTCCAACCATATGACATTCTGGCAAAAGCAAGACTATGGAGACAGTAAAAAGTTTAGTGGTTGCCAGTGGCAGGTTGAGGGGTAGGAATGAATAGGCAGAGAAGAGAAGCTTTGTTGGGAATGAAACTATCCTGTATAATAATATAATGCCTTTATACATTTCTCAATACCCACGGAATGTACAATTGAAAGAGTGAACTCTAATGTTAACTACAGACTTTAATTAATAATAATGTATCACTATTGGCTCTTCAACTGTGACAAATATACCAAATATATCGTTCAGTAGTGAAAGATGTGAATAATAGGAAGAATTTGTGAGGGAGAAGGAGGTAGAATATGGGCACTCTGTACTTTCTGCTCAATTTTTCTGTATACCTAAAACCGCTCTAAAAATAAAACTTATGCATTAAAAACAAAACGCAAATGACTCAATTTTTTAATGGGCAAAAGTCTTGAATAAACTAATCTGCAAAATAAGACATAGGAATGACCAATAGGTATATGAAAAGGTGATAAACATCACTAGTATAAAGGAAATACAATAAGAAACTACGTTATTCTCATTTAGAATGGCCAAATTTTTTAAAGAACTAACATGATGTTGAGAATGTGAAATGGCTGGAACACTCATACACTGCTGTTAGGAAGTAAAATGGTGTAGCCACTCTATGGAGCTGACAGGCAATTTCTTATACGGTTAAACATATATCAGCACTATGACCCAGTGATACTGCTCCTAGAATAAAAACGTATGTTCACTAAAGTTCTCTACTACAATGTTCATAAAGCATTGGAAACAACCCAAATGTCTATCAGCAAAAGAATGAATAAAACAAATTGTGGCACATCCATATAATCAGTACCATTCAGCAAATTACTAATGCACACAACTCAAAGATGAATCCCAAAAGCACCATTCTGAGTGAAAGAAGCCAGCCATACCTGTATGGCTCAATTTGTATGGAATCCCAAAACAGTCACAATTACATTTTGGCAGTAGAAATCAGAACAAAGGTTGCCTGAGGCTGGATGTATGTGCAAGGGGGATTGATTACAAAGAGAGACAAGAGAAATTTTGAGGGTGATGAAAGGGTTCTATATCTTAACTGCAGTGATGGTTACATGGTTCTGTACAGCGTTAAAACTCATCCAACTGAACACTTAAGATCCATGCCTTCTAATTTATATAAATATACTTGATTTTTTTTTAAAAAAGACTGTAGAGTATTATCTTCAAAGACCTTAACAAAAGAAAAGCTGATGCAAAATTCTCAATATAACAAATCTGACATTTGATAATAAAGACACAGAGTACTTTTAGCATTTGGGAAAAACTAATGAAGCATAACTCCCATGACTCATTTTGGAAGATACTGCTAATTTTCAAATTTTGATTATCTGTCTCTCTGGGTCCATTCAGAAGGCACTCTTTTTGTATAATGTGTATGTGTACAAATTTCAGTTACCATGTGTTGTGGCCTGAATTGTGTCTTCACCCCAAAATTAATCTGAAGTTTAACTCTGGGTCTGGAAGATCCCCTGGAGAAGGAAATGGCAACCAACTTCAGTATTCTTGCCTGGAATATTCCATGAACAGAAGAGCCTGGCGGGCTACAATCCATAGAGTTGCAAAAAGTTGGACATGACTAAGTTTGTGCACACAACCCCCATTATGTCAGAGTGTGACCATATTCAGAGACAGGGAATTTACAGAGGTGATTAGTTAAAATGAGTTAAGATGAGCCTTAATCCAATATGTATAGTGTCTTTATAAGATGAGGATATTTCGTCACAGACCTATACAGATGGACAATGATATCAGTTCATTTCAGTCTCTCAGTCATGTCTGACTCTTTGTGACCCCATGGAAGATGTTGTAAAGACACATGAAAGAGGGAGCCATCTACAAGCCAAGGACAAAAGCCTGGATCATATCTTTCCCTCATGGTTCTCAGAAGGAACCAACCCTACAGAACCAAAATCAAGAACCAATCTTGATTTTGGACTTTCAGCCTCCAGAACTATGAGAAAATAAATTTCTGTTATTTAAGCTACAAATTTTTGGTACTTTGTTATGGCAGCCTTAGCAAACTAATACACCATGGTTAAGTTAGCTAACACCACTTCCCAAAAATAGGGTTCAAATGTCAGTTACCACTTGAATAATTGCATAGTGTGTTAGTCATTCAGTCCTGTCCAACTCTTTGTGACCCCATGGACTGCAGACCACTAGGCTCCTTAATTCATGGGATTTTTCAGACAAGAATACTGGAGTGGGTTGCCATTTCCTTCTTCAGGGCATAAGGTATGGATATTTTCAACTAACACTTCAGTCCACATATTACTGTATAAATAACAAATACACATCATGATAAATGACCAATCACATCATTTTTTACACAGTGTGTCAGTGATTGGTCACTAAACAGCTGATATTCAGTTCAGACACAGACTGCAGAGCACACATGCTAAATGTGTTACATACTTTCCTCCCAGGGAAAAGGCCACGTGACATTTTATAAAAATGGATAATAGAAAGATGGTACTGGTCAACAAATGAAGGTATAGCAACGAAACAAAAAATAAAACCAAGCATGATGTGGTCATAATGGAGAGAATGAAAAAGTCACAGAAGTAACATGTTCAAAAACACATTAAAGGACCCATAAAGAAATTTCACAGTATTAAAAATGTAAGGGAGATAATCTCTATCTAGAAACAAGTATGATCATTTGCCAAGGTGTAGAAAAGATGTTTGGAGAAGGCAATGGCACCCCACTCCAGTACTCTTGCCTGGAAAATCCCATGGATGGAGAAGCCTGGTAGGCTGCAGTCCATGGGGTCGCTAGGAGTCGGACACGACTGAGCGACTTCACTTTCACTTTTCACTTTCATGCATTGGAGAAGGAAATGGCAACCCACTCCAGTGTTCTTGCCTGGAGAATCCCAGGGACAGAGGAGCCTGGTGGGACGCCATCTCTGGGGTCGCACAGAGTCGGACATGACTGAAGCGACTTAGCAGCAGCAGCAGCAGCAGCAGCAGCAGCAGCAGAAAAGATGTTTATTTGCTATCATTTGTCCCCTATGTGCTGGGAAGCAGTTGTGATTTTCTAGGATCTCAAAGAAGCTCCAAAGGTCTATCCCTGTCTGTGGTTACAAAGCAGATGTCCCTAATAGCTTACTGGGAATCTCCCGGGAATTTTACATCTGCCTATGCATCTGGCTGCAACTGCTGCTGGAGTGTAATAGACTGATCTATTCAATCTTCTAAATCTCATGCAAGTGACTTTTATTGGCAGACTTCAATCTAGGACCATTTAGGACAGGGGATTCTGAGAAACTATTCTCTAGCTTCTCTTCTGTGATCCAAAAACAAAACAAACAACAACAGTAACAACAACAACAAAAAGCTTAAAATTGTTTGATGGTTGTAGTAGGGAGAATAATGGCCACTGAAAGATGTCCAATCCCTGGAAGCTGTGAATGTTACCTTACAAGTGAAAAGGAACTCTACAAATAAAATTGCACATTTTTAAAAGGTGAATTGTACTGTATGTAAGTCATCTCAATAAAGTATACATTTAAATCATCTCAATAAATATACATTTAATAAAGTATACACCTGGGGCTTTCCAGGTGGTGCAATGGTAAAGAATCTGCCTGCCAATGCAGAAGACTCAAAGGACACAGGTTCGATTCCTGGGTTGGGAAGATCCCCTGGAGAAGGGAATGGTTACCCACTCCAGTATTCTTGCCTGGAGGATTTCACAGATAGAGGAGCCTGGCGGGCTACAGTCCATAGTGTCTCAAAGAGTAGGACATGACTGAGAACACGCACACACACACACACACACACACATCATCTCAATAAAATACACATATATATGAAGAAGCACTCGTGCTTAGACTAAGAAGCGTAGTGTAGGGTTATGCAGTATTGTGTTCCATGCACTCTGTTGCTGATCTACTGCCTTGTCTTACTGATGCAGGTATTAGAATCAGGGCTGTAGGCCCCTTGGTCCTGCTAGACCTTCAGCTTCAGTTCCTCTAACTTATGGATGAGACATGTTCAGCTTCCTAATAAAAAACATTGGTGTCTCTTGAAGTTCATCTGCATCACCAAAGAGGTGGTGGGAGATTGATGGGGATATTAGCTTATTCTAGTAGTTTTCTGGTTTCTCCATCTTACACACACTTTATCTCCTAACTTCCTGCCCTGCTCTCTTCAGAGCAGACACAAACTCAGAAGCAACAGTTGTATAGAGATCCTTTTACCAGTTCCCACAATAGCACATGATCAAGTAATTCCTATAATAGACATTGCATTCTTTATCACTTGTAGTGGTTCTGATGCAGTGGCCATACAAGTCCGGTTTCCATACTATCTCCATCTATCTGCTTGGACAATATGATTGCCCACTTTGCTTCCCCACATTTCCAAACTACATAGCAGTCCTCCCAGATACAAATTCTTTCAGCTTTTATCTTATGACAAAAGTAACAGACTGTGCTTTAGCTGCTCCCTTAAAGCCATATTTTGCCATTTCCAGTCTCCATCACAAGCAAACAACATGAAAAAATACCATTATTTTATTGATATAAATGTGCATCATTTGGGACCATTTTTGTATGCCATTTATCCTATGCTTTATCTTATAAGATCTCCCAATCTGTGAACTTTTTCATTTGAAGTGGGAATTTTTGATACTGATTGATTTTCATTAAAAGACACTAGACTATGTTCTTGGAGAAGGAAATGGCAACCCACTCCAGTGTTCTTGCTTGGAGAATCCCAGGGATGGGGGAGCCTGGTGGGCTGCCGTCTATGGGGTCGCACAGAGTCGGACACGATTGAAGCGACTTAGCAGCAGCAGACTATGTTCTGAGTCAGGATAGAGGTGGTGGAATATTAATGTCTATACTGATACAGACTTTCACACCAGTGAAAACCTAAGATTTCTCTGCTAGGTTTGAATATATTTATTTTGGAAGCCTATAATCAATACAAACCTTGGACATGGAAGAAAGTAGAGACAATTCCCTGTGATTTAAGCTAATGTCCTGTGAGATATGGTTTCTCTTTTCATTTAAGTTCTGCTATTTTGCCTGGAGAAGACTCTCAAGAGTCCCTTGGACTGCAAGGAGATCAAACCAGTCAGTCCAAAAGGAAATAAGTCTTGAATATTCATTGGAAGGGCTGAATCTGAAGCTGAAACTCCAATACTTTGGCTACCTGATGTGAAGAACTGACTCATTGGAAAAGACCCTGATGCTGGGAAAGATTGAAGGCAGGAGGAGAAGGGGACGACAGAGGATGAGATGGTTAGATGGCATCACCAACTCGATGGATATGGGTTTGAGCAAGCTCCAGCAGTTGGTAATGGACAGGGAAGCCTGGCGTGCTGCAGTCCATGGGGTCGCAAAGAGTCAGACATGACTGAGCGACTGAACTGACTGATTTTGCCTGGCCTCAAAGATAATAGAAAAATCATAGTTTGAAGAAATATGACCAAAATAAGGCCAAAGGCACTTAGTTCCTTTGTATTAAAAAGCCTGGTCTTACTTTTCAAAAAGAATGGCCAATAAACCTTTGAGATAGTTGGCCTCATAGTGAGTAAAGTGAAACAAAACTTCAATGTTGATAATATAGCACTACTTGTTCATATGACAAATTAAGCAAGGTATGCACATTGTTTCAGTGAGCAATTGCCTTTAGTGATGCTTCAGAGAACTGTTCATTACAAAGTGATAAAATATGAAACTAGTAGAAACTGATTTCTCAAAATAACACCAAATTTTATCAGACTTTCAAAAGAAACAACTGCAAACAGCAATAAATCATAGCTTTGCAACAGTAGATCCCTAGGCTTATAAGAAAAATAGGATTGATGCACTAAAGGTAAAATTAAAGTTTGCATTACCATTAACTTTTAATTAATCAACTCCGTACCTACCTCTGAAAACACAATAACACTCTCTGGAAGCCCATTTTTGATGGACAGTTTCGAGACAAAACCTCTGTGTTACTTCTGTTGTGGTGAGACCTGTTATCTCCTTATAGCAGCTCAACAGCCAAAGGAGCTTCATGACTGAACTAGAACACCTGCAAGAACTGAGGGCAAAGGAACTGAAGGTAGCCTGTATTTCATCAGGGTTCTTATGTCTTTCATTAGAACGCTCTTGGGCATTCAAATAGTTTGGCAATGCATTGCCTCATTATCTCATGGAAGCCTATAGTTTTTATATTTGACACATAGCATTGTATAAATTTCAGGTATGCAAAATATTAATTTAATATATTTACATATTGTAATATGATTACCCTTTGTAGTGATCATTAGCACCTCTATGACATAATTACTATTTGTTGTAGTGGGCATAATTAACATCTAGTCTCTTAGCAAGTTGGCTGATTATAATACAATATTGTTGTTTATATACACTAAACTGTGCCCCAGGACTTACTTTTCAGCTAGTTACAAATTTGTATCCTTAAACTTGATCTCTCCTATTTCCCTACCCCTCTGATCCCGGAAACCCCTACTCTCTGTTTTCATGAGTTGGGCTTATTTAGATTCCACACATAAGTGAGATCACACAATCTAAGTGCCCATTAATGGATGAATGGATAAAAATATACAAATATTTCAACTGTGAGAAAGAATGAAATCCTGCCATTTGAGACAAATAGATCTCTGAGATATTATGTCAAATGAAATGTCAGACAAAGGAAGACAACTCTGAAAGTCTATAGTTTTAGATCTAGAATGAACCTTGGAGGTCACTCAATCCAAGGTCTAGAGTTTGTAAACTTGTTCCAGTAACAAATGCAGAGGATGAAAATTCCTAACAGAGTAAGGAGATGTTGATAGTTGAGGAGATAAACACAGGGCCAAGTGAAGATGATTTGAGGATGGCTTTGAGTTTCAATACTTTCTGTCCTTGCCGCCACGTATCAGGAAAAGTATGGGATTGCCTTATGCACTTGGAGCTAGGCCATCAACGTTATGATCACACCTTTTCCAATCTGCTCAAGATCTATGTGAAAGGACTTTCAGAATGAATGAAGGACTTTCTATGCAAGGTTCTTATTTTACATGTGGGCCTTCTCACCCTATACTTACCTATTCAGATCAGAAAACTACTTGAGATATGATTATTTTTCTGACTCTTAGTTTGTTTTAGTTTTTCTTTCCCTCTAGTTTTAGTAAAATTTTTTATTTTGAAAATCCCAGTTTGTCATACCTTGGCAATAAGGAACAAAAAAGAAAGAAAAAAAATTGTTCTTGTTTTTTCTTTAGCTACAAAGGAAGTGGCTATAGATTTCTCTTGACATGAGGTTTAATAAGAAAAATTCTAAGATAGAAATGCCAAGGAGAAGGCAAAAACTCAGAGTGAAAGAGAGGAGTGTACCTGCCCAACGGCTCCCATGGGCTTGGAGAAATTGTTTCAGGAGCAGTTCAGTGGCAACAATACAGTTATGATAAGAACACTGGGAATAATAATGGGCAGAATTAAGAGCGCTGGCTATGCCATGTGATTTTAGGTAAGTGACCTGACCTCTCAACTATAGCTTCCCCTTCAGAAAAATGTACTGCCAAATTTGAAAAAGTATCATGTATATTAAACCATATAATTGTTTAGTTGCTCTTTGCAATCCCATGAACTATATATAGTCCACCAGGCTCCTCTGTCCATAGGATTTCCCAGGCAAGAATACTGGAGTGGGTTGCCATTTCATTCTGCAGGGGATCTTCCCGACCCAGGAATCTAACCTGCCTCTCTTGCACTGCGTGGGGACTCTTTACCCCTGAGCCACCAGGGAAGCCCAAATCAGAAAATGGATATTAATTGAAAGTAATTCATAGATGATAGGCATTCAGTGAATGTTTATTATTAAGAATGTTTCTTCCAAATACATTGTGTAGTTTCTTGGGCAGACCACTCCTGACTCACAAATGTTTGGATGTTTGGGGGCTTCATATTTTTTTCAATAACAGTTTTGGACATTGGCCTTCCATCTGAATTTTGTTGTAACAGAAGTCCCTTTCCATCAGAAATTGTAATGCTCTGTGTTCATTATAATTTGCGGCTACTCTAGAAATATTCATGGTGTAAATGATATGCTTATTACCCAAGAGAAACACTTGGAACTACCCAGTTGAGCTGGAACTAAATCAACTTTTCCAAGAGTGAATCATAATCCTCACTAATATACTTTGACTGCTGTTCATTATGCTTGTAACTGTGCTGATACATTTATTGAAATATTTCCATCTAACTGGACTCTCTCCCAACTAGTTAGCATATGACAGACACCCCCGCTCCATCAAGTCTTCTAATATTGAGCAAGAATGAGGGACTAAATGCCAAGAAAGTTCTAGGCTATGGTACTTATATTTTTTTGGTGTGTGTAAATCATGAGAGAAAATTATCTCAAAAGAGGAAAAAGGATATTGCCTATCACTTTTTAAAATTAATAGATTTTATATTTTAGAGCAGTTTTAGGTTTACAGAAAAATTAAGCAGAGACTACTTCCCTCCCATTTTTCTGTGTTGTGAAAACTTGTTGACACATTTCAGGTGAGAAGTTTATTTTCTGCTCCTTTCACTCCTGAAGAATTCAATTTTAATAACAAATCTGCTACAAATGAAATGTTATTCAATAATCATATATTTCTTCCTATTATGAGCTCATCAAAAGTGTAACTTTCTACTACTGATAACCATTTGCAAAGGAAAAGGGGGAAAAAATGTAGGATTTCCAGTTCTGAATAGAAAAATATCCAAGAGAGATTTTTGTGCAATCTTCCTGTGCCAATAAAAGCACTAGCCTCATTTCAGGGTACATAACTGGCTCTGTGAGCTGAAAAAGTCCGTTTACTTGGCTAAGTGTCCCACTTTCCTTAGCTGCAAAATGAAGAAGTGGGACCAGCTAAGTGGTTCTTAATGTTGGCTGCTGCATACTGTAACCTTCTGAGAAGCTTTACAATCTTACTGAGGCCAGGCCTCAAGAAAAGTTTGTATAATATAGGAATGATCTTGTCCTTAAAGATTTGGCAGAATCTGACCATGAAACAACTGGATGGGATGTGTGTATACGGGTTTATGTGTGTGTGTAGTTCACCCAGGCAGAATTTATCCTACAGATTACATTTCTTTAGTGGTTATGCATGTGCTGTGTGCTCAGTCGTGTCTGACTCTGTGACCCCATGGACCTTAACCCTCCAGGCTCCTCAGTCCATGGGATTCTCCAGGCAAGAATACTGGAATGGGTTGCCATTTCCTTCTCCATTAGTGGTTATAGGTTTATTCAGATTTCCAATGCTTTTGTGAAACACTTTTGAGAAGTTTTGTTTTTCTAGGAAATTATCCCTTTCATTCATGTTTAAATGATAAAGTCATTCACAGTGTTCCCTTTTGCCTTTTAAATCTTTTCTAGCTGCAGTTATGTTCAGATTTTCACACTTAATATTGTTTATTTAACATCTGTTTTTCTCTTGGATCCATATTTCCACTTTTATCTATCATATTTTACTTGCAAACAGAATTTTTGTTTCTCTTCTTTGTTTTCTTGTTCCTTTACTTCTGCTTTTATATTTATTACCTCCTTTTTAAACTTCTTTGTGCTTTATTCTGCTGTCCTTTTTCTAATTTCTTGGGTTGCACATTTAGCTTACTAATTTTAAGGCTTTGAGCTTTTCTTATATATCTGTTTCAGTCTACAAATTGCTCTCTCATTACTGCTTTGGCTATATCTCAGCACTTTTGATATGAAGTACTTTCATTGTAATTCAGTTAAAAATAAGATTTAATTCTATTATAGTTCTGAATATGCTTCAGACATTATTAGAAATATATTCTAATATTTCTAAATATATTGGGAGTTAGTTGTTTTTTGTTTTTTTCTGATGTATCATTTCATATTAAAAAACATTGTCTGATCTATATGATATTGTTTGATACTTGTTCTGGGCTAAACTGTTGTTGCTGTTCAGTTGCTAAGTACTGGCTGACTCTTTGTGACCCCATAGACTGCAGCATGCCAGGCTTCCCTGTCCTTTACTATCTCCCAGAGTTTGCTAAAACTCATGTCCACTGAGTCAGTGATGCCATCCAGTCATCTTGTTCTCTGTCTTCCCCTTCTCCTCCTGTCCTCAATCTTTCACAGCATCAGGGTCTTTTCCAATAAGTCAGTTCTTTGTATTAAGTGGCCAAAGTATTGGAAATTCAGCTTCAGCATCTGTCCTTCGTTTGAATATTCAAGATTGATTTCCTTTAGGATTGACTGGTTTGATCTCTTTGCTGACCACTAGACTCTCAAGAGTCTACTCCAGCACCACAGTTCAAAAGCATCAATTCTTTGATGCTCAGCCTTCTTTATGGTCCAACTCTCACATCCATATGTGACCACTGGAAAGGCCATAGCTTTGACTAGATGGATATTTGTCAGCAAGATGATATCTGTTTTTTTTTTATACACTGTCTAGGTTTGTCACAGATTTCTGTCCAAGGAGCAAGCATCTTTTAATTTCATGGCTGCAGTCCCTGTCCACAATGATTTTGGAGCACAAGAACATAAAGTTTGTCTCTGTTTCCTTTGTTTCCCCATCTATTTGCCATGAAGTGATGGGACTGGATGCCATGATCTTAGTTTTTAAAATGTTGAATTTTAAGCCAGCTTTTTCACTCTCCTCTTTCATATTCATCAAGAGACTCTCTAGTTCCTCTTCACTTTCTGACATTAGTGTGGTATCATCTGCATGTATGAGGTTGTTGATATTTCTCCCAGAAATCTTGATTCCAGTTTGTGAGTCATCCAGCCCAGCATTTCTCATGATGTATACTCAGCATATAAATTAAGTAAGCAGGGTGACAATATACAGCCTTGACGTACTCCTTTCACCATTTGGAACCAGTCCATTGTTCATGTCCGGTTCTAACTGTTACTACTTGACTTGCATACAGATTTCTCAGGAGGCAGGTAAAGAGGTCTGGTATTCTCACCCCTTTAAGAATTTTCCAGAGTTTGCTGCGATCCACACAGTCAAAGTCTTTAGCATAGTCAATGAAGCAGAAGTTTTTCTGGAATTCCCTTTCTTTTTCTATGATCCAACGGATGTTGGCAATTTGGTCTCTGGTTCCTCTACCTTTTCTAAATCCAGCTTGTACATCTGGAAGTTCTTGATTCATGTACTGTTGAAGCCTAGCTTGAGGGATTTTAAGCATACCTTGCTAGCATGTGAAATGAGTGCAATTGTATGGTAGTTTAAACATTCTTTGTCATCACCCTTATTTGGGATTAGAATGAAACTGACCTTTTCCAGTCCTGTGGCCACTGCTGAGTTTTCCAAATTGGCTGGCATATTGAGTGTAGCACTTTAACAGCATCATCCTTTAGGATCTGAAATAGCTCAGCTGGAATGCCATCACCTCCACTAGCTTTGTTCGTAGTGATTCTTCCTAAGGCCCACTTGACTTCGCATTCCAGGATGTCTGGCTCTAGGTGAGTGATGACACCATCATGGTTGTCTGGGTTAATAACCCTTTTTTTGTACAGTTCTTCTGTGTATTCTTGTCACCTCTTCTTAATATCTTCTGCTTATGTTAGGTCCTTACCATTTCTCTCCTTTATTGAGCCCATCTTTGCATGAAATATTCCCTTGGTATCGTTAATTTTCTTGAAGAGATCTTTAGTCTTTCCCATTCTATTGTTTTCCTCTATATCTTTGCATTGTTCACTTAAGAAGGCTTTCTTATTTCTCCTTTCTCTCCTTTTTTCTTGACAGAATCTCAGTATTTACTTTTACACACTATGTTTTTTTTCCCATTGTTACTGAGTTATATTTGACAAACATTGTATGTACTTAAGGTGTACAATGTGATGATTTGATTTACATATACATTGTGAAATAATCTCTACAATCAAGCCAGTTAACATATCCACAACCTCATAAACTTGCCTTTTTTTTTTTACTTTTTTTTTAGCATGGATAATCTAATGACAGCATGGTGATTATAGTTAACAATACTGTACATATATATTTGAAATTTGTCAAAAGAATGGATCTTATGTGTTATGTATCTATTTTTTATAAATGTTCCATATGTTTTCTGAAAAAAAATTCTCCTCTAATATTAATGTTGTTTGTTGTTCAGTTGCTAAGTCATGTCCAATTCCTTGTGATTTCATAAACCACAACACGCCAGGCTTCCCTGTCCTTCACCATCATCCAGAGTTTGCTCAAACTCATGTCCTTTGAGTCAGTGATGCCATGCAACCATCTCACCCTCTGTTTCCCCCTTCTCTAGGTGTGAAATTCTATATATGTCCAATAGAGTGCTTGTGTGTGTGCTTAGTGACTCAGTCATGTGACTTTTTGCAACACTATGGACTGTAGCTCACAGGCTTCTCTTCTCAGATATTCTCTAGGTAAGAATACTGAAGTGGGTAGCCATTCCATTCTCCAGGGGATCTTCCCAACCCAGAGATCAAACCCAAGTCTCCTGCATTGGAGGGGGATTCATTACTAGTCTGAGCCACCAGCTAAGCCCATCCACTAGAATAGGATTCCCACTTTTCCTGTACAAATATCCTATAGTCAACATTTTTACAGTTTAATCCATTAGTTTCTGAGACATAAGTTTGAAAATATTCTACCATGATCATAAATTTGTGATTTTTCTTTGTACAGTTTGTGGTATTTTTGGTGTTATATGTCTTGATTCTATGTGTTCAGTTCAGTTCAGTTCAGTTGCTCAGTCGTGTCTGACTCTTCATGACCCCATGAATCGCAGCACGCCAGGCCTCCCTGTCCATCACAAACTCCCGGAATTCACTCAGACTCACGTCCATCCAGTCAGTGATGCCATCCAGCCATCTCATCCTCTGTTGTCCCCTTCTCCTCCTGCCCCCAATCCCTCCCAGCATCAGAGTCTTTTCCAATGAGTCAACTCTTCGCATGAGGTGGCCAAAGTACTGGAGCTTCAGCTTCAGCATCATTCCCTCCAAAGAAATCCCAGGGCTGATCTCCTTCAGAATGGACTGGTTGGATCTCCTTGCAGTCCAAGGGACTCTCAAGAGTCTTCTCCAACACCACAGTTCCAAAGCATCAATTCTTCGGGGCTCAGCCTTCTTCACAGTCCAACTCTCACATCCATACGTGACCACAGGGAAAACCATAGCCTTGACTAGACAGACCTTTGTTGGCAAAGTAATGTCTCTGCTTTTGAATATGCTATCTAGGTTGGTCATAACCCTCCTTCCAAGGAGTAAGCGTCTTTTAATGTCATGGATGCAGTCACCATCTGCAGTGAGTTTGGAGCCCCAAAAAATAAAGTCTGACACTGTTTCCACTGTTTCCCCATCGATTTCCCATGAAGTGATGGGACTGGATGCCATGATCTTTGTTTTCTGAATGTTGAGCTTTAAGCCAACTTTTTCACTCTCCTCTTTCACTTTCATCAAGAGGCTTTTTAGTTCCTCTTCACTTTCTGCCATGGTGATTATATATCATCAATAATATATATTTAAAGTAACTTTTAGCATTATCTTTATCCCTAATAATCTGTTTTTGCCTTAACATATATTTCATTTGATATTCATATATCCATAGCACATATGCATATATGCACACATTTGCACATAGCACATATATTCTTGGTGGCTTAGACAGTAAAGAATTTGCCTGTCAGGCAGGAGACCTGGGTTCAATCCCTGTGTCTGGAAGATGCCCTGGAGAAGGAAATGGCAACCCACTTTGTTACTCTTGCCTGGAGAATTCCATGGACAGAGGAGCCGGGTGGGCTACAGTCCATGGGGTCGCAAAGAGTTGGACACAACTGAGTGACTAACACTTTCAAGTTTTCATTTTTATAGAGCATTAATCCTGATGTATTTTCTTCCATTCCTTATCTTTAGTCTCTCTATGTCTTTGCATTTTAGGCATATATCTTATAAACACTGCTAAGTCACTGCAGTCATGTCCGACTCTGTGCGACCCCATAGACGGGAGCCCACCAGCCTCCCCCATCCCTGGGATTCTCCAGGCAAGAACACTGGAGTGGGTTGCCATTTCCTTCTCCAATGCAGGAAAGTGAAAAGTGAAAGTGAAGTTGCCAACTTCAGTCGTTTCCAACCCTCAGCGACCCCATGGACTGCAGCCTTCCAGGCTCCTCCATCCATGGGATTTTCCAGGCTGGAAAATGGGGTGCCATTGCCTTCTCCAATCTTATAAACAATATATGGCTAAATTTGTTGTGTGTGCAATATAAAAACCTTGATTTTAAATGACAATTATAGACATATTCATTGTGGTTATGATATATTTGAATATATTTCTATTATTTTCCTTTAGTTCTTTTCTATACCCCTTCTTTGTTTTAGTTTACCATTTTCTCCTCTCTCGCATTCTATTCACTAATCCACTCTTCTTTGCTTATCTCTTTCTTCCTTTTGGTATAAAGTGTTAGTCACTCTGTTGTGTTCAACTCTTTGAAACCCCATGCAAGCCCATCAGGCTCCTCTGTCCACAGAATTCTCCAGGCAAGTATACTGGAGTGGTTTGCCATTTCCTTCTCCAGGGGATCTTAATGACCCAGGGAATTGAACCTGGGTCTCCTGCATTGCAGGCAGATTCTTTACCATCTGAGCCACCAGGAATTTTATTTCTATTATTTTAGTTATTAGCCTTAAGATTTTATTTTTTCTTTTGTAGTTAAGCTGCATGTCACCCATGCTGTACTACTTTATTACTTTAGATAATCCTTACAATGTATCATCTAGAACACATCATCATTTTCATTTTTTTCTTATATAATATTATACATGTTTTAATGCCATTCTCCCAAATCATCCCCCCTCCCTCTCCCACAGAGTTCAAAAGACTGTTCTATACATCTGTGTCTCTTTTGCTGTCTCGCATACAGGGTTGTCATTACCATCTTTCTAAATTCCATATATATGCGTTAGTATACCGTATCGGTGTTTTTCTTTCTGGCTTACTTCAATCTGTATAATAGGCTCCAGTTTCATCCACCTCATTAGAACTGATTCAAATGTATTCTTTTTAATGGCTGAGTAATACTCCATTGTGTATATGTACCACAGCTTTCTTATCCATTCCTCTGCTGATGGACATCTAGGTTGCTTCCATGTCCTGGCTATTATAAACAGTGCTGTGATGAACATTGGGGTACTCGTGTCTCTTTCCCTTCTGGTTTCCTCAGTGTGTATGCCCAGCAGTGGGATTGCTGGGTCATAAGGCAGTTCTATTTCCAGTTTTTTAAGGAATCTCCACACTGTTCTCCATAGTGACTGTACTAGTTTGCATTCCCACCAACAGTGTAAGAGGCTTCCCTTTTCTCCACACCCTCTCCAGCATTTATTGCTTGTAGACTTTTGGATCACAGCCATTCTGACTGGTGTGAAATGGTACCTCATTGTGGTTTTGATTTGCATTTCTCTGATAAGGAGTGATGTTGAGCATCTTTTCATGTGTTTGTTAGCCATCTGTATGTCTTCTTTGGAGAAATGTCTATTTAGTTCTTTGGCCCATTTTTTGATTGGGTCGTTTATTTTTCTGGAATTGAGCTGTAGGAGTTGCTTGTATATTTTTGAGATTAGTTGTTCATCAGTTGCTTCATTTGCTATTATTTTCTCCCATTCTGAAGGCTGTCTTTTCACCTTGCTTATAGTTTCTTTTGTTGTGCTAACAAAGTGATAAATATGTGAGTCATTCAGGTATGGATTGCATAAAATTATAATTGTGGCTAATTTCAGAAGGGTATAAGACCAAATGGAATTATAACATTAGAAGTAAGATGAAAGAAAATGATCTCTGTAAAAATGTTCTAAGGTTTTGAATTATTCAAAAAGAGAGTAGAGATACTGCTAAATTTTAGATTTTAAGTCAGTTATTTAAAATTTTAAGGCTAGTTCACATGTTCTAAATAGATTATATACAGCTGTGCACAATATTGCTATTTTAAGGTCAAAGACCATAGTATTCATTTTTGGAAGTGCTAGTGGGTTCTTTTTCAGATATACTCATTCCTTTTCTTTTTCATTTGTCTTGTTATCTCATGGGTTTTATTCCCACTAGACCTTTAATTATCACAAGCATTTATTTTTTGGTCTATCAGATTATTTTAAGATCTACTGAGTAGAATGTGGGAAGGGTATGAAGTGTCCATTTTCTGTGTCTGCAGTTCTTATTCATGATGGATCATTTCCTTCTGTGTTCTTAAATTCTGGATTGTGAGTTATTTCTTTTTTTTATAATGAATTTATTTTTTGCTACACTGGGTCTTTGTTGCTGCATGTGGGCATTCTCTAGTTGTGGCAAGTAGGGGCTATTCTCTAGTTCTGGTGCACAGGCTTCTCCGTGTGGTGGCTTCTCTTGTTGTGGAGCACAGACTCTAGAGCACAGACTCAGTCGTTGTGGCACACAGACTTAGTTGCTCTGCAATATGTGGGATCTTCCCGGATGAGAGATCAAACCCATGTCTCCTGCACTGGCAGGTGGATTCTTTACCACTGAGCCACCAGGAAGCCCATGAGTTACTTTTGTACAACTCTGTATGGAGGAATTGTGGGTCACCTGGCTTGGAGGTATATCTGTTCTAGATGATTTCATGTTTGCCAATGTCCAGGGACAGTAGCAGCTCAGCCACAATCTTATACCCATTTCTTGGCTTGGAGTTTCTTGCTTCACACAGGTGGAGTGTACCTTTTAACCCAAATCCACAAGTGGTGCAGACCCAACATTTTGAATTGTTAAGAGAGATATTTTGAAATGTTTCTATCCAAAAACATAGAGATAAACATTATTCCTTATCATATCCCTGGGCTTTGGGAGTCTTGATTTGTTTTGCATCTTCTTCCCCATAATTCATCCTTTAGCCCACTGAAGCTTTTCAATGGCCCTAGCTTTAGATCAACGTCTTAACTCCAAATTGTTTTCCTTTTGTGAGTCCAAGGTCTAATCTACTCTCCTTAGATAGATGTTAAAAAAAACTAACCCTTAGATTATTGACACTCATAAGCCCTTACCATTCCTAGCTCAATTTTAGTTGTAGCATTAAGTCATGTACTTTTCATCCTGGTATTCAGGTTTATCTTCGTTTCTGACACCTGAAACTATGATCTCAATTATGTACGTGAAAGAACTCTGTTATATTCTATTAAGCTTTATTAGGTGTTCATTACAGGAGTATTTTCAATACTCTTTACCATTCTGCTGCAATCAGAAGTGTAATTGTTTCTTTTGCTTGTCTATCTTTCACAGTAGACTGACAGCTTCTCCCAGCTACAACTAGAGTCAAGACTTCATGGAATCTGTGTCAGAGGCATTCAACAGAATGATAACAGAATGTTCAACAGCATGAAATTTAAAAATGTAAGCTGTTTTCTGAGAATAGTCCAGGGTGGTTTATACTTTGGTTATGTGATAGACATAAGAAGCTATGACAGGTGACAAAGATGATGTTCATTTCATTCCACAATAAAGAATTTGGATTTATCTACCAATAAACTTGAGGCCATTGAAGAGATTTAAACAGTGGAATGCTATCATTTATTTGTGTTACAGGCTGACCACTTCAGTTTCTCTGGGGCTGGACTGAGCATGAGAAAAGGTGGATGTGGAGAGTCGAATGAGATTACCACCATAGGAAAAGAGTGAATTTTTAAAATCAGCTTATTTTTCAGTGGTACCGTTGGACCTCTAGGTTTCCAGAGAGTAGAAAAGGTACTTCATAGAAATGAATGTATTGTGCACACATATACCACAAGTTCCCCCAAACTTTAAATAAATCTTGGGATGTTTATGTGCTCAGTAAGTCATTAATTAACTGCCTAATTGATTTAACAAACAATGTACTAATTCATGGGCTTCCCAAGTGGCGCTAGTGGTAAAGAACACAGGTAGACATAAGAGACACAGGTTTGATCCCTGGGTCGGGAAGATCCCCTGGAAGAGGAAATGGCAACCCCACTCCTGTATTCTTGCTTGGAGAATCCCATAGACAAAGGACCCTATGGTCCATAGGGTGGCAAAGAGTTGGACACTACCAATGTGACTTAGCATGCATGCACGCACATACTATTCCATAGCCTCACCCCAACTACATCAAGCCCTTATGAATCATATCTTCCCAATTGCATGAAAAGAAAGTGAAGTTTAAAATGAACAAAATAATGAAATCCTCAAGACAGCCTAAGTCAGAAAAGAGGTTATATGTTTGCTTCTGGGAGCGATACTCTCTATTTTGGAGGCTTTCAACTAAACTGCATAGCTATTTTGGCATATTGTATCACTAAATCAATTGCCTGTATGGACAATTAACACCATTCATCAGTGAGTTAACATGGTATAAGAGTTCTCCCTCCCATTAAATTATTCTAAGACCTAAAATAAAATCACATCCTTGTAGAAAACTTCCCTAAGTAACCCACAATGAATGATTTCTGTAGGAGAGAGGCTGACTGTCGAGATCAGTCTGTTTTCTGAAACACGCATCTATCCTCTAGTGAATACCTTTCAGCACACACTCAGGTTTGCCTTTCTCAACCAATTCCCTAGGTTATCTGATGGCACAGAGATCTAGTGATGTATACCTTGTTTTAGTCTCTTCAAACAGCTACTGAAGACAGGGAGAGTCAACACTGTTCGACTCGAAAGGAAAAAGATATATAAAAATATACCCAGGTGAGCACAACATGACATTTTCTTTCAAGTATTCTGCACTTGTGGCCTGCCAAACATTTCAAGAAAATTTTTCTACTGTCTTTGGACAAGGTTCTTTTGAGTAAATGAGCTTCATATAAACAGTGAATAAGACAAGAGATTGGTAAGATATTAACTAGTAAGCAGGCTACTTATAACATTATAATATATAAATCACATTCTGTTGATTCAACTAAGAGTAGTGTGATGAGTTTTTGCAATTTTCTGAGAAGAATAATACCCTTTCCATCTCTCATCCTGATTTATCCCTATCATTATTTTTAAGGTTCATGAACAATGCAATTTTTTTTTTAATTAGAGTGATGGCCTTGTTACTTTCAGATAAAGACACTGTGTCAGGTACAGGAAGGTTTCCTTAAGAATACTCTGCTGGTAATGTAAGCAGCTCTTCCAGGAAAGAACATGGCACACTTAGCTCGTTGTGACAATCATGGAGAAGGATCAGGTGTCTGTGGGTCACCTTTGTGTTGTCAATGGGTACAGAGTCATTGCCTACTGGCACAGGGGTCTTTCTAGCCTCTCTTGGCAGGTTGTCTTCCATAAGTGTCATCCACTGAGCCTACATGTGCTCTATCCTTTGTGTATTCATTTAGAAAACCTGTGTTGCAGTGTTAACACTTACCTTGCTTCAGAGTCAGTATAGTGTGTTGATTTGGAGCAAGAGCTCTGGAACTGGGCAGTCAGGCTAGGTTCAAACCCTGGTTCAGGCAATTATTGCCTTGTGACCTTGGGCAATTTGCTTAATCTTTGTGCCTTGCTCTTTTTACCTCTAAATTGGAGAGTAACTATACCTCTTCGAGTTGTTAGGATTAATCACTTAATACACAGTCTGTGCTTAGAAAAGTATACAGATGCTAAAACACTGCTTATTATTGCCAGACACTGTGTTAATCACTGAGGATATGGCTGTCAGAGCCCCTGTTCTCAGAGACCTTGAAAGCCTAACAATAAATTATGACAAATGTTGGACATGGAAACTCAGGGGGTTATGGGAAGCCCTATGAAGGGGAGCTAACACACTCTCAGATGACTCACTTTTCATAAGTGCCATTGGAGCCAGTAAAAAAGCCCTGAGGCAGAAATGTACCTTGTATAATTGTATGAAAGCTAAGGAAAAGAGAACACAATAAGCTAGAAGGGTAGTAGGAGATGAAGCCCAGTGATAACAAGAGGATGTGGGACCTTTGTAGGCCTTTGTAATGCCTTGAAAATATGCTTTGAAGACAGGAGGAACCTTTGAAGGGTTTTGAATATAGGAATGATTCGATCTGACTACATTCCAGCTGACTCATTCTGTCTGTGTTAAGAATAGACGATGTAATGGCCTGTAGCAGGGAAACCAGTAAGAAGACTACTGCAATAATTCACATGAGAGGTGAGGGTAGCTTGGACCTGGATGGAAGCAGTATTAGACAGATCTACCCCTAAAATATGTGGGGTTCAGGGAAAGAGTGTTGATGGAACACTGCTGAAGTGGGTAGCCTTTCCCTTCTCCAGGGGATCCTCCCAACCCAGGAATCGAACCCAGGTCTCCTGCATTTGCGGACAGATTCTTTACCAGTTGAGCCACAGGGAAAGCCCAAGAATACTGGAGTGGGTAGCCTATCCCTTCTCCAGCGGGTCTTCCTGACCCAGAAATCAAACTGGAGTCTCCTGCATTGCAGGGGGATTCTTTACCAACTGAGCTATCAGGGAAGCCCCTAATAGAAGCCCACAAATGATAAATAGGATATAGTCTACCTCTATATCTTACCTTCATTTTGAGAATTTTTTAAATGTATAAATATATATGCTTTTTATATTACTAAAAGTTGGAAAACTATCAAATATGACTGAATTTATATATTATTCTATGTTTCTGGATGTTCTGTTGGTGGAATGACAATATAGGCATGATTAATAATGTAAAATATATAATTTACAGTTTCCTATATATCTGTTCTATAATTCTTCTCTTGCCTTTATTTCAGTGAAATTATTGTTATTATAATCAAGTTTTTGCATAATACTTATTCTTTTAATGACAATGCCAGATTAGATATCCCTTCTTGAGTCATTGTAGTATTAATAGATTTTTTAATAAGTTCAATTTGGTGAAGCTTTGTGAGGCAGCAGCAATTGAAATTGCATATAAAATTATTAAAGGAATATTTAAATTCATAAATGAACCACAAATTTTACTCACCATGTTCCAAAAGTGCACTGGACAAATTTTCATTAATGCAGAAATTATTATAATGTATTTAAATTTTAGAACTTAATTTTCCATGACATATATTAATACAAATTTCACAAAGACTTAAAACAACATATAGATGTGTACAGTAATTTAGAGAATTTGTATCATGCTTCCCATATGTTGTCTTCTCAGCTGACGCTGCTGCTGCTGCTAAGTGATAAATAACTCGCCTGCCAATTAAGAAGACAAGACACAAGGGACGCAGTATGAGAAGATGCCAGGAGAAGCGATGTTCTCAGTGGAGATCTAGGTTTTTTGTTTTTTGTTTTTTTACTCTAATTTTATTTTATTTTTAAACTTTACATAATTGTATTAGTTTTGCCAAATATCAAAATGAATCCGCCACAGGTATACATGTGTTCCCCATCCTGAACCCTCCTCCCTCCCCAATCCATCCCTCTGGGTCGTCCTGGAAATAGACCTGCCTTATGATCCAGATCTAGGTTTTAATTAGAGCAAGGGGGAAGGGAAATTTCAGAAAAGAGATTAAGAATACGATGGACTTTGGTGATGATGGGAGTGGTGAACTTCAGACAGCTTCAGGAGTGGAAGGTTTTCAGGAGTCAGGGAAAGTTCATAAAAATAGAAAGGATAGAGATGGTGGTACAGAATTACATGAGATTAGACTTGTGAGATGAAACCTGGACATTTGAAGCTATTAGTAGTAACTATCATATCAGACATAAAGGGCTAGTCAGATAGATCCGGTGGTCTCAAGGCAGACTTTGGTGGTGTCCAACTCTTTGCGAGCTCATGGCAACCCCATAGTTTAGCCCACCAGCCTCCTCTGTCCATGGGAATTCCCAGACAAGAATACTGGAGTGGGTTGCCATTTCCTCTTCTAGAGGATCTTCCTAACGCAGAGATCAAACCCATCTTTACTGCATTTCCTGCATTGGCAGGTGGATTTTTTTTTACCACGGAGCCACCTGGGAAGCCCAAGTTGTAGAGTAAAGCTCCCAATTGGACGTTAAATTTTTCTAGGGCAAGTACCACATCTTTGACTTATTTTGTATTTCCTCTTAGTATTTAGTGATATTTAGTGTAGTTCTCTTCATATATACCATGAATGGTTTTTGACTATATACATCCATATTCACTTCCAAGCACAAGTGCAAAAGATTTTATCAACATAGTTTTCCTTCCCTAAGAGTTCTGGAATCAACCTGTCAGGCTTCAAAAGAAATTTTCACTGTGACTTTGATTCAAATTAAATTGAATTGAATCCATGGCTTAATTATAAGCATTATCTTTATAATACAGAGTATTCCAATAAAAGAACATGATCTACCCCTGCATTCATGCCTGTCTATGTATACATTTCAAATATTTATTATAGATTTTTGTCTCAAAAAATTTCTATAAAACTGAATTTAAAGTCATTTTAATCATGTATTCCATGTATTTGTCTTTTTCCAATTTATTTTGCCCTCAGCCAACTGTTTGTTGTGATCCACAAAGTCAAAGGCTTTAGCATAGTCAATGAAACACAAGTATAGGTCTTTTCGGAATTCCCTTGCTTTTTCTATGAACCAGTGGATGCTGGCAATTTGATCTCTGGTTTCTCTGCCTCTTCTAAATCCAGTTTATACATCTGGAAGTTCTCAGTTCATGTACTGTTGAAGCCTAGCTTGAAGGATTTTGAGCATAATCTTGCTAGCATGTGAAATGAGTGCAATTGTGTGGTACTTTGAACAAAAGAGCACTTTTGTTTGTAAGGGAGAGTGGAGTAGCAGATGAATTCCTCAAAGAAATGAGTTTTTCTCTAGTTTAAGACTGTCTGATCAAAATCCAGGGAGACTTAGGTTTAATTGATACTATAACCATTAAGTTTGCATTTTCCTGGATTGGTTAATTTTTCATTACTAATTCCTACTCTACAAAAAACTAAAGTGTGAGTTACTCTCCAACATGTATGAAAACAAAAGAAAAAATATCCCCAATATGTCTTAAATGTTATTGGCTTGATTGTTCTTTCTCAGATGCATGGTGAGGGTATTAGGGATGACATCACTGTGTATGTACAATATATTTCAAATCCCCATTTGGAATTCAGTGACAGTCCTAGTGCTATAAAAGTAATACACTACTAAATAATTAACTAAGAAATTATGAGAAGCAAAATGGAGAGTAAAAGACAACTGCAAAGCATCTATCACAACAAAATAGTCATCTTTTCTAGTTGATTCTGTTTATTTTTCTGTGACTGAAGAACAAAATATCAATTATGGGCAGATGGCCATTAGCATAATCCATAATGCCAGAAGATAAAACAGTGCTTTGTATCTTTCACCTTTGATTAGTAGCATAATGTTTTATCAGGCTCTGTATAAATAACACTGAGTAACAGAATATGGGCTTTGAAAAACCAACAGTTTGTTTTCAATAGTAGCATCTCTGTTAGGAAATAAAAGAAGAAAATATCATCCAAATCTTCATACAAGGATCAAAGTGTGGGATGTTTCTGGTTCACTCGAAACCAGGGTATACACTCAGTATATAGCAATCCACTTACAGAATTAACATTTCCATGAAAATCTTCTTTAACAAGATAAAAGAATTTGGACTTTCTAACATAAAAGCAAATGGTATAAGTAATATATCCATATTCTATGTGTTTGAAGCAAGTTTATACTGTCAAACTTGGTGAGCTTTGGGATTTCTGTCTTAGATTTCACCTAATAGGCCTTTGACAGCCTCTATTCTACAAGGTTTTTTTAACCTTCATTGCCCTCCACTCTATTTCCACCAGGAGGGAAAAAAATCAAAGGCCACAGACAACAAAGCCTAAGGAGCCTCCAGCCCCAGGATTTAAGATACTCCCATGCAAAGGCTGGATGACTCACAGCTAATAGCAAATTCAGGTGAACATCTTCCATCTCTGTAGGAAGAATGGGCAAAGGCTATAAAAGATGAGACTAAATGTTATTTAATTCTACTCAAGTACAAAAGTTAGAACCTCTTCTATAACCTGCATGAAATAGAGAAAAGCACCACTGAATCTGCAAAGGGACCAATTTTAAATGAAACTATGTCAGCTAAGGAGATGACTTATGGTAGATAGAGCAGAAGAGTATCTCTAGGGGGGAGTGGACTCAGCAATGGAGGAGACTCTTCTAGGCAGTGCTCAGCAGGGATTGATTCTTTCCTGTACCTATATCCAATGAGGTAGCCATGTTGTAAATATATTTTGCCACAAATGTATATTGCAGATGGCATCAGTAGAGCCAGTTTCCACTAAGGGAGAGTTGCAGTGTCAGCACTCCACAAATCTGTGAAGATAGCAACTCAAGTCATAGACATAACAAGACAGGATATTGAACAGCAGCCATTACACTAAAAGCTCTTTGCAGTTTAATATTTTGGAACTTAATGACTAGAACTTGTAGGCCAACTAAAAAGCCTCTCTCACTGTTTGGTAGCAGTAGACAGTAAGGAGATCAAACCAGTCAATCCTAAAGGAAATCAACCATGAATATTCATTGGAAGGACTAATGCTGAAATGAAGTCACTCAGTCATGTCCGACTCTTTGTGACCCCATGGACTGTAGCCTATCCAGCTCCTCCGTCCATGGGATTTTCCAGGCAAGGGTACTGGAGTGGGATGTCATTTCCTTCTCCAGGGGATCTTCCCAACCAAGGTATTGAACCTGGGTCTCCCGCAATGCAGGCAGATGCGGGGAGCTGCCCGTGAGAACGGGGTCCTTTGTCCAAAGGACACAGCTCTGGGAGCTGCCTCAGTCCTTGGGGGTTTGCTTGCAAACATAGCTCTCTGTCCCGCCACCTCAGAGATTAGGTGCTTATTTACTGCAGGTACCTGGAGTTCTGTGCAAACTTCTCATGCCCAGAGAAATGTTATCTGGTGTAAGAAATAATAACAAGGTGCCATTCCCATGCTCACAAGATTTCTTGTGACTTTTTGTAAGATGTGTAGGTCAAACAAAGAAAATGTTAACTGTCTTGTCTTTCTCACGCTCTTCTGTATAAATATGAGATGCTGAATAAAGTTGGTGTCAGACTGCGTCCATTTGTGGAGACGTGTCTGAACCTCTCGACCCCATCTTTGTTGTAGATTTCTCTTGCTTTAGTTTCTTTGCTCAGCCCTGCCGTGCACGTACTCGGGAGCTGATCGACTTTGCCGGCTGGCACCTGCAGGCAGACGCTTTACCCTCTGAGCCCCAGGGAAGCCCAATGCTGAAGCTGAAGCTCCAATACTTTGGCCACCTGATGTGAAGGGTTCAGTTCAGTTCAGTTCAGTCAGTCAGTTGTGTCCGACTCTTTGCAACCCCATGAATCACAGCACGCCAGGCCTCCCTGTCCATCACAAACTCCCGGAGTTCACTCAGACTCACGTCCATCGAGTCAGCGATGCCATCCAGCCATCTCATCCTCTGTCGTCCCCTTCTCCTCCTGCCCCCAATCCCTCCCAGCATCAGAGTCTTTTCCAATGAGTCAACTCTTCACATGAGGTGGCCAAAGTACTGGAGTTTCAGCTTTAGCATCATTCCTTCCAAAGAAATCCCAGGACTGATCTCCTTCAGAATGGACTGGTTGGATCTCCTTGCAGTCCAAGGGACTCCCAAGAGTCTTCTCCAACACCACAGTTCAAAAGCAGCAATTCTTCAGCACTCAGCCTTCTTCACAGTCCAACTCTCACATCTATACATGACTACTGGAAAAACCAAAGCCTTGACTAGACGGACCTTTGTTGGCAAAGTAATGTCTCTGCTTTTGAATATGCTATCTAGGTTGGTCATAACTTTCCTTCCAAGGAGTAAGCGTCTTTTAATTTCATGGCTGCAGTCACCACCTGCAGTGACTTTGGAGCCCCAAAAAATAAAGTCTGACACGGTTTCCACTGTTTCCCCACCTATTTCCCACGAAGTGATGGGACCGGATGCCATGATCGTTTTCTGAATGTTGAGATTTAAGCCAACTTTTTCACTCTCCACTTTCAATTTCATCAAGAGACTTTTAGTTCCTCTTCACTTTCTGCCATAAGGGTGGTGTCATCTGCATATCTGAGGTTATTGATATTTCCCCTGGCAATCTTGATTCCAGCTTGTGCTTCTTCCAGCCCAGAGTTTCTCGTGAGGTACTCTGCATATAAGTTAAATAAGCAGGGGGACAATATACAGCCCTGACGTACTCCTTTTCCTATTTGGAACCAGTCTGTTGTTCCATGTCCAGTTCTAACTGTTGCTTCCTGACCTGCATACAGATTTCTCAAGAGGCAGGTCAGGTGGTCTGGTATTCCCATCTCTTTCAGAATTTTCTACAGTTTATTGTGATCCACACAGTCAAAGGCTTTGGCATAGTCAATAAAACAGAAATAGATATTTTTCCTGGAACTCTCTTGCTTTTTCCATGATCCAGCAGATGTTGGCAATTTGATCTCTGGTTCCTCTGCCTTTTCTAAAACCAGCTTGAACATCTGGAAGTTCACGGTTCACATATTGCTGAAGCCTGGCTTGGAGAATTTTGAGCATTACTTTACTAGCATGTGAGATGAGTGCAATTGTGTGGTAGTTTGAGCATTCTTTGGCACTGCCTTTCTTTGTGATTGGAATGAAAACCGACCTTTTCCAGTCCTGTGGCCACTGCTGAGTTTTCCAAATTTGCTGACATACTGAGTGCAACACTTTCACAGCATCATCTTTCAGGATTTGAAATAGCTCAACTGGAATTCCATCACCTCCACTAGCTTTGTTCGTAGTGATGCTTCCTAAGGCCCACTTGACTTCATGTTCCAGGATGTCTGGCTCTAGGTCAGTGATCACACCATCGTGATTCTGGGTCTTGAAGATCTTTTTTGTACAGTTCTTCTGTGTATTCTTGCCACTGCTTCTTAATATCTCTGTTTCTGTTAGGTCCATACCATTTCTGTCCTTTATCGAGCCCATCTTTGCATGAAATGTTCCCTTGGTATCTCTAATTTTCTTGAAGAGGTCTCTAGTCTTTCCTATTCTGTTGTTTTCATCTATTTCTTTGCATTGATTGCTTGGAAGGCTTTCTCATCTCTCCTTGCTATTCTTTGGAACTCTGCATTCAGATGGTTATATCTTTCCTTTTCTCCTTTTCTTTTTGCTTCTCTTCTTTTCACAGCTATTTGGAAGGCCTCCCCAGACAGCCATTTTGCTTTTTTGCATTTCTTTTCCATGGGGATGGTCTTGATCCCTGTCTCCTGTACACTGCCATGAACCTCTGTCCATAGTTCATCAGGCACTCTATCAGATCTAGGCCCTTAAATCTATTTCTCACTTCCACTGTATAATCATAAGGGATTTGATTTAGGTCATACCTGAATCTCGTTGTAAAAAACCCTGATGCTAGGAAAGATTGGGGGAAGGAGAGAAAGGGGGTGACAGAGGATGAGATGGTTGAATAGCATCACCAATTCAATGGACATGAGTTTGAACAAACTCTGGGAGATAGTGAAGGACAGGGAAGCCTGGATTACTGCAGTCCATGGGGTCGCAAAGAGTTGGCAATGACTCAGCAACCAAATGCTGCTACTGCTGCTAAGTCACTTCAGTCATGTCCTACTTTTTGAGACCCCATAGATGGCAGCCCACCAGGCTCCTCTGTCCCTGGGATTCTCCAAGCAAGAATACTGGAGTGGGTTGCCATTTCCTTCTCCAAGAACTGAATAACAACCTCTAAAAAATCTCTGGTTTGCTTTTAATAACATTTATAGTTTTTTTCTGATCACAAGAACTCTACTTGCTCAATATGAATATTATTTTATGAATAAAAAATTTATTCATATTGATTCAAATTTATTCAAATTAATTCATATTTATTATTTTATGAATAAAAAATACCTAAAACTATAAAGAAAAGGAAAAAATTCTATCATCCCTTGATAATACAGTTTCTATATTGACATGTATTTACCCAGGCCTTTTTTTTTTCATTTTGAATTCCATTTTAAATGTTAGAATATATGTGTCTGTGTGTGTCTCTGGGTCTGTGTTTTAAAACTAGATAACATTCCATAAACAATTCTGTATTTTTTAAATTAATGCATGAGTATTATTTCCCATGTCATTAATATTCTCCAATAATGTCATTTTTTTAATAATAATGCCATTTTTAGTGACTACATAGTATTCAGATTTTCTCTAAAACTATTAAACATTAGCATAAATAATATTTTCTTCTATCTGTTTGGAGTCATAGTTAATGAAGTAAGATAGCAAAATTAAACATGTGGTATACATTTGAGAACAAAAATAATTATATTTGCAGATGTCATAGCTGTGTACCTTGAAAATCCAAAATATTATTTGCGTAAATCAGCTATTAGATTAAGAAAATTTATGAAGTTGGCTAGAAATAAGTTTTGTTTTATGCTAACAAAGAATAATTAGAAATTGAAATTCAAGAAAGAAAAAGAAAACCTATTCACAATTGACACAAATTCTATAAAATCCTAAGGAATAAATGTAATAATGAAAAAATATGAAAATATATTGAATCCATACAAAAATACCTGAATATATGGATGGATATACAATGATCCTTGGAAATGAAGACCATACTTTAAATCTGCAATAGATTTCTAAATCTAAAGTTCCTGTTGTTTGGATTGGATTCTCAAAAATATCAAAGAGTACATTTAATATGGCATGAGATAAAATATAGGCCATGTGGCTTACATGAAACATATTTTGGAGGGTTCTGGGGGTTGCCTCCTGGAATAAAGCAAGTGCCCTCCAAAGCAGTGGAAACAAGCACAAGATAATCTTTGATCACTCATCAGTAATGACATGTAGGAGGCTACAGATACAGAAAACATACAAGCAGCAAATCACAGCATCAGTTCAATCAGTTCAGTCACTCAGTCGTGTCCGACTCTTTGCAACCTCATGGACTGCAGCACGCCAGGTGTCCTTGTCCATCACCAACTCCCAGAACTTGCTCAAACTCATGTCCATTGAGTCGGTGATGCCATCCACCCATCTCATCCTCTGTTGTCCCCTCCTCCTCCCACCTTCAATCTTTCCCAGCATCAGGGTCTTTTCCAGCGAGTAAGTTCTTCACATCAGGTGGCTGCAGTATTGGAATTTCAGCTTCAGCATCAGTCCTTCCAATGAATATTCAGGTCTGATTTCCTTTAGGATGGGCTAGTTGGATCTCCTTGCAGTCCAAGGGACTCTCAAGAGTCTTCTCCAACACCACAGTTCAAAAGCATCAATTCTTCGGCACTCACCTTTCTTTATAGTCCAACTCTCACATCCATACATGACTACTGGAAAAACTTTGAATAGATGGACATTTGTTGGCAAAATAATGTCTCTGCCTTTTAATATGTTGTCTAGTTTGGTCACAGCTTTTCTTCCAAGGAGCAAGCTTCTTTCAATTTCATGGCTGCAGTCACTATCTGCAGTGATTTTGGAGCCCAAGAAAAGAAAATCTCTCACTGCTTTCACTGTTTCCTCATCTATTTGCCATGAAGTGATGGGACCGGATGCCATGATCTTAGTTTTCTGAATGTTGAGTTTTAAGCCAATTTTTTTACTCTCCTCTTTCATTTTAATTAAGAGGCTCTTCAGTTCTTCACTTCTGCCATAAGGGTGGTAACATCTGCATATCTGAGGTTATTGATATTTTTCCTGGCAATCTTGATTCCAGCTTGTGCTTCATCCATCCTGGTATTTCACATGATGTACTCTGCATATAAATTAAATCAGCAGGATGACAATATACAGCCTTGACATACTCCTTTCCCAATTTGGAACCAGTCTGTTGTTCCATGCCCAGTTCTAACTGTTGCTTTTTGACCTGCATACAGATTTCTCAGGAGGCAGGTCAGGTGGTCTGGTATTCCCATCTCTTGAAGAATTTTCCACAGTTTGTTGTGATCCACACAGTCAAAAAATTTAACATAGTTAATAAAGCAGAAGTAGATGTTTTTCTGGAACGCTCTTGCTTTTTTGATAATCCAGCAGATGTTGGCAATTTGATCTCTGGTTCCTCACCTTTTCTAAATCCAGCTTGAACATCTGGAAGTTCATGGTTCACATACTGGTGAAGCCTGGCTTGGATAATTTTGAGCATTACTTTGCTAGCATGTGAGATAAATGCAATTGTGCAGTAGTTTAAACATTCTTTGGCATTTCCCTTCTTTGGGATTGGAATGAAAACTGACCTTTTCCAGTCCTGTGGCCACTGCTGAGTTTTCCAAATTTGCTGGCATATTGAGTGCAGCACTCTTTGCTTGATTTGCAATCAAGATGATTTTGCCACCTGAATAGCAGTCTCTATGATTAAAGAGCAAAGGTTTATTTGTTTAATGATAGTTGATAATAGCAATACTGGGCAATAGTGTTAGTTACCATATTAATTATTTTTAATCAAAATGTAAGTGGATTTTTTTACAGTTATAACAAATTTACAGTTCTTATCACAAAAGAAATGTACAAGTGCCAAGAAATTTTTGAAGAATAACGTGGGAGGAATTGACTTATCAGATCTCAAAATATATTGCAAAGCCAATGTAATCAAAGGACTATGGTATTGACAGAAGAATAAACAAGTGGAAAAGTGGAACAGAAAAGAGAGTCAAGAAAGAGATCCAAATAAATATTGTTGTTTTTCAGTCACTAAATCATATCCAAATCTTTGCAACCCCATGAACTGCAGCACAGCAAACTTCCCTGTCCTTCACTATATATAGGAATGAAACATATTAAAATGGGGGCAATCAAAGAATGAGGGAACAAAGGATTATTCAGTAAATCCAATTAAGTCCATTTGTATCCATATATTTGGAAGAAAATTTAGAAAAAGATTATAAACTCAAATGACAACGAGGATAAAGCTTTTAAAAATATAACAAACAAAACATACACTTCTAGTACACAAAAATCTTGCAAATCAATAATTAATTATTTATTATAGAAAATATAACTAATGCAATACAAAACAGGCAAAGCTTGTGAATATAATGTTCACAGAATTAAAAAACAATAAATGTACAAAAATATGTGCAACCTCAGTAGTTGTCAAAGAAATGAAAATAGAAATATCAAAGGGATATGATTTTTTTTGAAAATCAGAGTAGAAAAATTAGAAGATCTAATGATAATTACTGTTAGAGAGGGTACAGATAAGGGACAATAGCTCAAAGATGTTGGCAGGAGTATAAATTTGCTCTAACCATTTTGGAAAGTAATTTGGCAGGTAACTGTGAATGCTTTAAGAGCGCACACCTTTTTTTTTTTTTTTTTTTTTTAATTGGAGGCTAATAACTTTACAATATTGTAGTGGTTTTTGTCATACATTGACATGAATCAGCCATGGGTGTACATCTGTCCCCCATCCTGAACACCCCTTCCACCTCCTTCCCCATTGCATCCCTCAGGGTCATCCCAGTGCACCGGCCCTGAGCACCCTGTCTCATGAATTGAACCTGCACTGGAGATCTGTTTCACATATGATAATATACAGGTTTCAATGCTATTCTCTCAAATCATCCCACCCTCGCATTTTCTCACAAAGCCCAAAAGTCTGTTCTTTACATCTGTGTCTCTTTTGCTGTCTTCCATATAGGGTCATCATTACCATCTTTCTAAACTCCATATATATGCATTAATATACTGTATTGGTGTTTTTCTTTCTGGCTTACTTCACTCTGTATAATAAGCTCCAGTTTCATCCACCTCATTAGAACTGATTCAAATGCATTCTTTTTAATGGCTGAGTAATATTCCATTGTGAATATGTACCACAGCTTTCTGATCCATTCGTCTGCCAATGGACATCTAGGTTGCTTCCATGTCCTGGCTTTGTAAACAGTGTTGTGATGAGCATTGGGGTACACGTGTCTCTTTCAATTCTGGTTTCCTTAGTGTGTATGCCCATCAGTGGGATTGCTAGGTCATGTGGCAGTTCTATTTCCAGTTTTTTAAGGAATCTCCACACTGTTCTCCATAGTGACTGTACTAGTTTGCATTCCCACCAAGAGTGTAAGAGGGTTCCCTTTTCTCCACACCCTCTCCAGCATTTATTGTTTATAGACCTTTGGATAGCAGCCATTCTGACCGGTGTGAAATGGTACCTCACTGTGGTTTTGATTTGCATTTCTCTGATAAGGAGTGATGTTGAGCATCTTTTCATGTGTTTGTTAGCCATCTGTATGTCTTCTTTGGAGTAATGTCTATTTAGTTCTTTGGCCCATTTTTTGATTGGGTCGTTTATTTTTCTGGAATTGAGCTGCAGGAGCTGCTTATGTATTTTTGAGATTAATTCTTTATCAGTTGCTTTGTTTGCTATTATTTTCTCCCATTCTGAAGGCTGTCTTTTCACCTTGTTTATAGTTTCCTTCATTGTACGAATGCTTTTAAGTTTAATTAGGTCCCATTTGTTTATTTTTGCTTTTAATTCCATTACTTTGGGAGGTGGGTCATAGAGGATCTTGCTGTGATTTATTTCAGAGAGTGTTTTGTCTATGTTTTCCTCTAGGAGTTTTATAGATTCTGGTCTTACATTTAGATCTTTAATCCATTTTGAGTTTATTTTTTGAGCACAACGGCAACCCACTCCAGTATTCTTGCCTGGAAAATCCCATGGATGGAGAAGCCTGGTAGGCTACAGTCCTTGGGGTTGCAAAGAGGCAGACGCAACTGAACAACGTCACTTTTGGAGCACACACCTTTAGATTCAGCTACTTCATTTGTAGAAATCTACCCTGCCACTATAAATGTATGTTCATTATGGCATCCCTGAGTTTCCTGGGTGTTGCAAGGATACTTCATTGTCCAAAATCCCTTGAAATAATTTGCTTTTCTGAGCCAAGACAATTGACCTTTAATGTTTTACCCAAAAAGGAGACATCTAAATAATGCTATCAGGCTTGCATATTCAACTTATTTGACCAAGGCAGTTAATTCTTCTGTAAAATTTACTGAAGTACATTGAACTTCATAAAAACACTTTCTTAAAACCCCAGCAGTAGACATAGGCTTTAGTGGTGGACAAAAAAAATGTAAATTGTTCATTCTGGCCTGTACTATTGTTAGATCTTTTATCCAGCTTCATCATTTTAATTCTCTCCCTATATATAAATCTTTAGATGTGGAGTCAAATTCTATTATACTGCATGATATAGTGTAATTCTGGTCTTCCACCACTTCTTACTTCCCAGTTAACAAAGCTATAAGATGAGCTCAACTATTAAAGAAGTTCTGTTTCATAATGCTTCTAATAAGTTAGTTTGGATGATTATTTATATCACAATATCATTAGTATAGGGCTTCCTGGGTAGTTCAGCCAGTAAAGAATTTGCCTGCAATGCAGGAGACCCTGGTTTGATCCCTTGGTCAGGAAGATCCCCTGGAGAACAGATAGGCTACCCACTCCAGTATTCATGGGCTTCCCTGGTGGCTCAGATGATAAAGAATCACCTGCAATGTGGGAGACCTGGGTTTGACCCCTGGGTTGGGAAGATCCTCTGGGGAAGGCCATGGCAACCCACTCCAGTATTCTTGCCTGGAGAATCCCCATGGACAGAGGAGCCTGGCAGGCTACAGTCCATGGGGTTGCTAAGAGTCGGACACGACTGAGCGACTAAGCACAGCACATCATGTCACTAGTATAAATTAGACCCTCAATAAATATTGATTGAAAGAATGAAAAATATCTTTTATTGAGAGGAGGAAAATGTGGAACATGAGAAGGAGAAAGACATAAACCATTCATGCAAGTATTTGTTATATGTCCTAAATTCTTATTTTTCCCAAATATTTATGACACACATTTTGTGTTAGACATCATTCATCTATTAAACAAATCTTTAAAAATGAGTACCTATTATGAGCCAACACTGTTCCAAGAACTGAGGACATAACAAAGAATAATATAGAGGATGGAGTTTGCACTGTATCAGAAAATTTTCTAGCCTTTATACACACACTGCCTACCTAAACATTTTTCCAGCATGTTTCAGAAAAGAAAAGCAAAATACAAAAGCCTTCCAATAGGGACTATCCTAAAGCTGCAAACTGTACTGTATGTCATTCATTCATTCATTCAATCAACACATATTTACTGAATGCCTACCTCTATGAGACATGTTCCAAGTAATGTGAAGACATGAGTAAATGAAAAAGACCAAGTCTTTGCCCTCAAGAGGACTGTGCTCTAAACACAGACAAGATAATTTCAACTATTAATAAGTGGCTGGAAAAAATAAGTAACATGAATAAAATAATGAGGGGGTGGTTTAAAGCCAGGGTGGTTTGTAGAGGTGACTTCTGAGCTGAGACCTAAATGACCAGAAGGAGTCAACCATGGGAAGACAGAGATGAAGAGTTAGAGCTAGATCTCTAGAGAGAACAGCTTCCCCCAGAATGAATGAACTTGAGGTGTTTAGGAACAGAGAGGAACAAAATGATCAATGGAGGGAGTGGTAAGTGATGATTTCAGAGAGATGTCAGGAGACCGGATCATGTTGGACCCTGTAGGCTAAAAGAAAAGGAGTGTGATTTTTACTCTATTATATGGTAGAAAGTCATTGAAAGGTGTTGAATAGGGGAGTGGTGGAGTAAGATTTACATTTTTTTAAAATCACTCTGGCTGCTCTTTAGAAAACTGGTGATATGGAAGTAAGGGTGGAATCAATATTGCATTATCCCAAACTAGAGACAATGGTAGTTTAGATTGGAGTGGGAGCAGTAAAGATGGTTAAATTCTGCATATATTTTGAAGGTAGATTGTTTCAGGGACCCCAACACAACTTTCAACTTTGCTAATTCACTATAAGGACTCACAAAACGTAATAGCTTAATCTGAATGGTAAGGTTTATTACAGCAAAGAATACATAGCAAAAGGAACAGGAAAAGATGTTCAGTGGGCAAAGTCTAGAAGGCTAAATATAGGCTTCATGTCCTTACCCATCTGGAGCCACATAGGGCAAGCCTTGTGTCTAGCACCAAACTATGGGGACAGGTGTGGAATGTATCAGTCTACGAAAGCACATTTGAGTCTTTGGGCCTGAGGCTATAATTAAGAGCTGGTCACACAGGCACATCATAGTACATAACTAGCTGTAGCAATGGAAACTTCAGGATCCCAACAATGCAACCATGTGCACAGTATTGAACTTCATGTTTATGCAAGCAAACTGGCCAGCTGGCACAGCAGAGTCCATTGCTCCAAGTGAACACAAACACAATAAAATCATTACTCCCTGACATAAATAACACTCTCGAGGTCATATTTACAAAAGTTGACCAAGGATCAATTGTGGCTCCAAGTTCCTTGGACATACAAGACATAAGTAACCAGATATGCTATGTTAATCCTTTGCACATACAGAACCAAGAAGATTTCCTAAGGAATGGGAATGTGTGATGTGTGATAAAAAGGAGTCAATGAGGTTTGTGATCTAAGTAACTGGAATAACTGAGTTGATGAGAGAGGCAGATTTACTAGAAATAGGGGAAGAGCAGAAGTTCAGTTTTGGACATGTTAAGTTTGAGATGTTTATTAGCCATCTAAGCAGTGATGGCAAGTAAACAGTTGGATATACTAGCTCAAAAGAATGGTCAAAATTGGAGACATAAGTTGGAGAGTCACTGCTATATAGTAGTTATCAAAACCATGGTTCTCAGTGACACTACCTAGGGAGATTGTACAGATGGAGATGGTTATCCAGAATGCAGTCAGCAGAGAAAGAGAAGCCAGGAAAGATTGAAAAGGAGATCCCACAAGATAGGAGGAAAAGAAGAAAAGAGAAGCAAAGAAAAAATGCATTATTCTAGAAATAAGTGATCATCTGAGACAAATGTTGCTAAGAGGTCAAGTCACTGAAGACAAGAACAGTAATTCTTGGTTTTTGCAAGTGGTGGTCACAGTAACTTTGAATAATAGAAATAAAAGTCTGATATAAAAGGTGGCAGGATGATGGAAGGTGAGGAATTAACATGAGTACATACAAATCTTTTAAGGCATTTTGCTGTGGAGGGGAACCAAAGAAATGAGGAGTTTTCTGGAATATGTCAGATGTCAAGGAAGTTTTTGCATCTTAAGTTTGAAGATACTACAGCATATTTACATGCTGATGGAAATGACCTAGTAAATATTCAAGAAAGAAGGAAATATATATAGGTTCTTGAAAAGGGGGGACAGGGAATAAGATACAAAATTCAAGTGGAGTGTGAACCTTAAGTAAGAGCATGATAATTAAAACAGTATGGTACTGGCATAAAAACAGATAGATGAATGGGACAGAATAGACAGCCCAGAAGTAAACATGTACATATATGGTCAATTAATTTAGAACAGAAGAGCCAGGAATATACAATGGAGAAAGTAAAACTTATTAGGTAGAGGACTTTACTGTATGTATGTATAAGAATGAGTTCTGTTCTGAGAGCACACCGGTAAGTTCAATCTGTTCTTAAGTCTGACAAAGTTAGCCTTGGTACCCAACTAACACAATCAGAGGACAAGTTGCAAGTTCACTCGTGCCTGATGTTGATGGAATGCATGTTGGCATCTTTGAAAGTCTGTGCCTTGAAAGTTCATATGTAGGGGGACTTTATGTGTGTGTGTGTGTATGTGTGTGTGTACGCAGTACAACCAAATCATTTTGCTGTACACCTAAAACTAACATGACATTGTAAATCGACTATACTTCAATAAAAAAAAAAAGAAAGAAAAATCTACTGTTCCTCTCTTGTCACTGCTTTGTGTTTACTGGACTGATCAGCTGCTTAGCGGAATTAAAGTTTAATATTTGCAAGGCTTGTTGAGCTCTTCATTTCCTCCTTTCCTTCACTATTTTATTAAACGTGTGTTTTGTTTCAGGCTCTGTCCTGAGCTCTGTCAATGCAACAGTGAACAAGAGACATAGTACTTGCCCTCATGACACTTACATTCTAGCAGTCCAACAGACTTTAATGAAAGGATCACCCAAGTTTTATAATGTATACTATCAACAAAATAAGCACTATGAGTTCCCTGAACTCTGATATAGTCTGAGGAATCAAGGAAAGCTTCCCTGTGAAAATGCCTCTGTAGCTGTGATCTGAAGGATGAATTGGAGAAAACAAGACAGAGACAAGGAGTGAAAGAAAGAGTGTATCTTAGACAAAGGAAAAGAAAAAACTAAAGGTATTATGATGGTAGGGAGTTAGTGTGTTATTATGTGCCAAGGTTTGTACACATCTGTTGTTTTAATTCTCTCAACTATCCTTTCTGCAAAGTAGCTAAGCTCCCATTTTAGCAATGAGAATATGGAAGCATAAAGGGTTACTAGCTGCATAACCTGGAGTAAGTGAGTTTAAAGCCAGTATTGAGTGTCTCTAAGGCAGTGATTCTCATTCTGACTTCTCCCATCCCATAGCACATTTGGCAATATCTGGAAACAATTTTAGTTGTCACTACTTTGAGGGTGGGTGGGTAAACTACCGGGTTGAGGTGGAGATGATGCTACATATCCTACAATGCACACGACAGCAATCATAATAAACAATTATCTGGCCCCGAATTTTAATAGTGCCGAAGATAAGAAACCCTAGCACTATTGAAATTTGGGTTGGCCTCCAACTCTTGACCCTTCCACAGACTTGTTTCTCTCCCTGGAGGCTTCTTAGTCCTTTGAGCAGATAGATTTCTGGTCAGTCAGCTCCAATTAGCCATACATACCCAGGGGTGGACATGGATTAGACTTAAGCAGGGACCTTTGCTACTTGGCAGTTCTTTCAGTGATCCATACCAGCTTTGTAGTGTCAGTTCCACCTCATAGATGAAGAAACAGATGTCAGATAATATACCTTGAGTCTCAGAAGTCACAGTGACAGAGCAATTGAGTCCAGCTCTTTTGAAATTGAATCTGGTATCATTTTCCTTCATAAGGCAGCCCTTCAAAGGACAAATGTTTACTCTCAGCCTCCTCAGGTAAAACTGGCAAAGGCTGAAGATGCAGGTATGAATCCGGGTTGTAGGGGTGCTATAAAGAGTTTGTCAAATTTAGTGCCTACATTATTTTTTTAGGAATTTGAAAATCAGCCCCATGTTATTCAGCTTGAATTCTTCTCTTGTGAGGCTCAAAGCACACCAGACAGACAATCTGCTGTTTGTGTAGAGAATGTGTCAGGAGAGAAACGAATAGCACCCACATGCAAGCATCTGCTCAAAAAATCCATTTCACCATTAACCATACAATTGAGTGAGAAAAACATCTGTGCCTGCTATTGCAGATGTAATCATAAAACCAAAATTGAGCAATGGAACAAACTGAAAGGGGGCAAAGGACAAGAAAAGAGAGAAGCACACAGCTTTATTGTCAGCAAGGAATGGGTTTGAGGCTGGGCTCCTACACTGAATACTCTCGCCTTCACCTTTCAAACATGACACCATCTGTAGGAAACAGCAAGATCGTGAGCCGACAAATTATGCAAGGCAGCTCTCAGGAAGCAATAAACAAGGCAGAGGAATCCTGGAGACTGCAAATCAATAGCAAAAAATATATCTAAATACATGTTGGTGGCATTTCAACGTTAAGGCAGATGACAGGATTGTGGAACAAGACACTAGAAAATGTCAAAGCTGAAGGGCCCTTAGAAATCAACCAGTTCAATCACCAATCTTACTCATGAGGAAACTGAGGCACAGAGAGAGATGTGATTGCCTAAGGTCACACAGCTAGTTAGTGGCAGACAATTTTAGGCAGTTCTGGGGAGACACTTTTTTTTTTTTCCCACACACGCAAGAGAGAAACATTTTACAAAACTTTACAAATAACTGAGACCACCACCTCGAAAGCATAACTGTGTTACAGCAATATAAATTTATGCCTTGATTCGGGGAGCCAAAAGCCAGTGCTGATCTTTGCCCAAAGTGGCAAAACATGATTCTGCCACTCAGGGTAAAACAGAAACACCTGCTAGATCTCGCCGAGTGACACTGCACTTCTGCTTAGAAAACATACCTTAAAGGTAAACGCAGCTCTATTTCTGCTGGACCACCAGATTTAAAGAACCACACAATTTTAATCTGAAGGTGAGAGGAAAGGGAAACCAACCAGGCCCATGGCGCCCCCAGACCACACCCCTTTCACTGGTCCAAGAAGAATCTGCCCCCAGGAAGTCAGGACGCTGGGCTCTGGCTTCTGATTCTGCCTAGAAGTAGCTGTATGACCACAGGATAAATACAGACCACTGGACTTGAGCCCTCCAAAACCTCTTCTCTTCCAGACAAAGGGATGAGAAGAAGCAAAAGGAAAAGAGAAAATGGAGAAATGTATGGGAAGAGATAGTGGGAAGAATCAGGGTTGCCCTCTCTCCCTGTCTATGCCCTCAATAGCCAGCCCAACTGTTATGGAGTCCATATAATGTGCCTCCTAAATTCAGCCTGGGTTATATCATGCATTTGATGGCCATTCATGGTCATCTTCTTTCATGAACTATCTGTTCAAATCTTTCCCCCATTTTTATCAGTTTTTTTTTTTCTCATTAAGGGATCATAAAAGGCATTTATATATTCTGGATGTAAGTATTTTCTCTGATAGAAGTGCTGTGTGTAGTTTCTTCTAATCCAAGGTTTGCCTTTTCATTTTCTCAAAAATATCTTTCAAACAGCAAAAGCTTTAAATTTTGCTAACATCAAATTTATAATGTTTTAAATACTTTTGTGCATTTTGTATTCTATGAAATTTTACCTACTCCCAGAGTCCCAATGGAGAAGGCAATGGCACCCCACTCCAGTACTTTTGCCTAGAAAATCCCATGGACGGAGGAGCCTGGTAGGCTGCAGTCCATGGGGTCGCTAGAGTCGGACACGACTAAGCAACTTCACTTTCACTTTTCGCTTTCATGCATTGGAGAAGGAAATGGCAACCCACTCCAGTGTTCTTGCCTGGAGAATCCCAGGGACGGGGGAGCCTGGTGGGCTGCCGTCTATGGAGTCGCACAGAGTTGGACACGACTGAAGTGACTTAGCAGCAGTAGCAGAGTCCCAAAGATTTTCTCCTATGTTTTCTTCTAGACACTTTAGAGTTTCGAGGTTTACATTTAGTTCCACTTAGAATCCATTTATATTTATTATCCATTTCGGGGTGATTTTTGTGTATGGCACAAGGTAAAACTTGATGTTCACTTTTTTTCCTGTTCAGTTGATTTAGCACTATTTCTTGTACAAGCTGGATTTAGAAAAGACAGAGGAAGCAGAGATCGAATTGCCAACATTCATTGGATCATGGAGAAAGCAAGGAAATTCCAGAAAAACCTCTATTTCTGCTCCATTGACTACACTAAAACTTTTGACTATGTGGATCACAACAAACTGTGGAAAATTCTTAAAAAGAAGGGAGTACCAGATCACCTTACCTGTCTCCTGAGAAACTTGTATGTGAGTCAAGAAGCAACAGTTAGAACCTTATATGGAACAATGGACTGGGTTCCAAATCAGGAAAGGAGTATGTCAGGGCTGTATATTCTTACCCTGTTTATTTAACTTATATGCAGAGTACATCAGGCAAAATGCCAGGCTGGATGAATCACAAGCTAGAATCAAGATTGCCAGGAGAAATATCACCAACCTCAAATATGCAGATGATAACACTAATGGCAGAAAGAAAAGAGGAACTAAAGGGCCTCTTGATGAAGGTGAAAGAAGAGAGTGAAAAAGTTGGCTTGAAACTTAGCATTTAAAAAAATACACCTGCCAATGCAGAGGACACAAGAGACACAAATTCGATCTCTGGGTGGGAAAGATCTCCTGGAGAAGGGAATGGCTACCCACTCCAGTAGTCTTGCCCAGGAAATCCCATGGACACAGGAGCCTGGTGGGCTACAGTCCATGGGGGTGCAAACAGTCAGAAGCGACTAAGGACACACATGCATATGTGCAAAACAATTCATTTTGATAAGCTGATATGATCTAACCTAACAACACAGAAATTAATCAGGATTTTTCTAATAATCCTTTTATATTTAATCTTTATGGCATTTAAAGATTTTCACCAGTGCTCTTTTATTTGGTATTTTACAGCTTTGTAAGATAAGCAGAGGAGATCCTACTATCTCCAATTTACTGATAAAGACATTGAGAATCACATGGAGATAAGTGACTTGTCCAAGTACACAAAGCTAAAATGGGGTGGAGCTAAGATTGAACCCTAGGTCCTCTAATAGCCTGCTACTAAGTTTCAAATTAAAACTTGCTAATATTACAATCATTGTTTCTTAATATTATGTCTCAGGAAGCTCAGATGGAACATATAGCATCACCAAGGTCTCTAAATATTTTCTTTAATAATTCTTTTCCCAAATTATGAGTGTCCCAGTATCACTCTCTGGACACTAGGACAGAGACAGCTTTTCCCATGACCTTTCGAGTGGTGTCACTTTAGAAACCTTTTAAAAGACTGGGCCAAAGAAAAAGATTCCTGAGAGGAAGAACATGTTACCTTGAACAGTAATCAGTTATGTGAATGGTTTCATTGCCTGTTATACCATGGATTATGCTTTCATTTTTCATATTAATGTTCTTTATGTTTTTCAATTAGTCACGGCAAATTACCTGTCCTTCGCCTTGGCAAGGGCAGCTCAGTGGGCCTCGGTGGAGTATTTTCCAAGTTCTGTCCGGTGAATTCTTGCTCACATTCTTCTTGAGGCATTAACATGTAATTTTTTGAAAGAATGAATGTGTTTCATTTGACACCATCTAATTCATGTAGGAAATTATTTATTGAATAAGGAATTGGAAATTTTCTCCTTTCTTTTTTTGCAATGGTGCATTGCAAAAAATTAACTTTAAGTTAAATCTTAAAAAAATAATTGGAACATTAAATAAAATTAAAATTCATTCAATATTTCTTAGTCATTCTAACAGGGAGGACGTGTAGCACAGAGCATACAAAATAGCAAATTCTCTAAATCCATGCCCACCTCCATTTTCCCCTGTCAAGTCACAGCAAAGCGCTTGCCCCTCCTCTGCACTCCATCCGACTGTCCCAATATTTACCATGTGACAATACCTGACTAGCTGCATTCTAACTACCTGTTTACTAGTCAGTCCCCATCCATCCAATCCAAGTGTGTGAGATCTTCTAGGACAAAAATAATGTCTTAATCAGGACTGAATTCCTAGTTATTAACACACTGCACAGCACAGAAGTAAGCACTTAGAAAGTAATCAGTGACTAAAGCCATTTGCCTTTGGAAAACATGAATATATCCTTGTTAGCTACAGCCTTAAATCACAAAGTAGGCTTTGTTCAGTCTATAATTTAAGAATTATGCTACATTCCCATAATCTTCTTTGGGGAGGGAAACCAAGTAACTTCTCTGCCCTTCAAGATCTGAGTCTAGCCAAGCTCTGCCAAATGTCAACTTTCTAAAGACCACATGGTAGCCTCCCTTTAGAGTACTTCATCAAGAGCTCTCATTTTCCTTTCCTTTGATGTATGACATGGTCCTTAAGATTAGCAAGTTCCTTCAAACCCTTTTGAAAGACATCTGAATATATTAGAGATGAGGGGAGACCTCTTGTTCCTCAAAGAGACTGGTGTTATTGTATTTTGTAATTTTTTGGTTAGTGGGGGCACTAGAATTTCCAGCCCAAGGCCTACCCAGAGTTACATCTCTGCTCTTCACCAGAGGATAGTTTAAATTTCTTTGCACTCCAATTCCTTTGTTTCTGTCATTTTATGACTTTGGGGAGAGGGGGAGAGAACTGTTGTGGACATTCTGTGTCTCTTTAAAGAACTGAGTTATTATTAAACTGATACCTCCACTATTGAAATCCCTTGTTGTTACTAATAATCACTGCAATCAGCAGGGTGGAGAGCCATGAAAGAAAACGCTCTTATTTATTCAAACTTTATGCTAGTTTATATAGCATAAATATAACAAGTGATATATAAGTGCTGCTGCTGCTGCTGCTAAGTCGCTTCAGTCGTGTCCAACTCTGTGTGACCCCATAGACGGCAGCCCAACAGGCTCCCCCGTCCCTGGGATTCTCCAGGCAAGAACACTGGAGTGGGTTGCCATTTCCTTCTCCAATGCATGAAAGGGAAAAGTGAAAGTGAAGTCGCTCAGTCATGTCCAACTCTTCGCGACCGACTGCAGCCTACCAGGCTCCCCCGTCCATGGGATTTTCCAGGCAAGAGTACTGGAGTGGGATGCCATCACCTTCTCCGATATATATAAGTAGATTCAAAAATATCTCTATTTTTTATACATTGTGCAAATAAGTGAATATAGATAATATCCATTGAGGAAATGTTTACTTGACTTGAAATACAACTAAACTACAAAAGACCTGAAAAACAGCCTACAATGTCTCTCTTTCCAGAGAAGTCTTTTAAGTGATACTTGCTGCTAATGGAGTAGCATTTGGAAATCGTCAGAGGAATAGCATAGTTGAAGGATTGTAAAAAAGCCTGAGAAAATTTCTGTTTTACTTGACTTGGGTACAATGTAGGATCAGTACAAGTTGGTACAGTATAGAATTATCTGCCCTTCTCTAGAGCTCTCCAGGAAGCACAAATGCCACGTAACCTTCAGTGTCCCATTCTTGCAACTTACCACACCAACAAACAAAAAGTTCCTTCCTGTGACTAAGGAACACTTTTCCTGCTTTGATGTAAATTCAGTTCCTTGTATTGTGATGTTTTGCTGCAAAAAGAACAACTAATACCAATTCTTTTTGTACAAATTTTTCATGCCCTTTGAAACCATAAAAAGATGACTCCTATCTTCATAATCTCCAGACCAGATGAAACCTAATTCACTCTGTTCTCAGTCTCTTTAATCTTTCTTCCTCTGATCCTGTTTAAGGACCAAAACAGGAACAGCTCCAGAATCTTTCTCTATTCCTGGTTCTTTGGGCTACTTGGAGACAGATACAAACTGAATTGTCCACCCACAAAGTTATTATATCATGCCCACAAATGCACATAGATAATTGCCTGGCTATACAAAAAACAGATAAACAAAGAAATCCTGGAGAGACTTAGGCTGTGTATGTATATGTGTGTGAGTGTTTTTCATTAAGGGTTAGAATTGAGGAGACACGCAAATTTTGTAGCATTAACTCTGAGGTAGTCAATTTCAAAAATGAATGAGAAAAAATTAAAAGGCAGCTAATTTAGAGATATAAAATTTATGTCAAGAAATAGGGTTTTCAAATTCATACAGAAAGGCAAATCACTATCAGTCAAAATTCCTATCAGACAGAAAGTTCAACAGTATAATGCAGATGTGGCAGAGTAGAAAAGAGGAAGTTAAAGTTCATATTTTGTTGGATGTTGGTTAAGTCTCTTAAATTCTATTATCCTATAGTAAACACTTCTTGGGATTGTGCCCCAGCTTACAATTTTCCTTTCTCTGAGGATGGCCATCATATACAGAGGTGATAGGCCACCAGTGGTCATGTTAATACTATGAGATCCTGATCCCATGGCCAGTTATTGATCTAGGGGTGGGCACAGGATCCAAACCAAATAAACAAAATTCTTTTCAGGAATTTAAAATCTGGAACAGAAAAGCACAGTGCATTGTAAGCAGTTTCATTCTGTCTAGCCCACCTGAAATGAATTCTTTACGGTTTTCACTTAACATTCATTTCCTTCAGTGCAGGCTCTTTGTCATTTAGCCCTCTATGGAATAACAGACGGGCTTCCCATGTGGCTTAGAGGTAAAGAACCTGCCTGTCAGTTCAGGAGATGCAATAGATGCAGGTTTGATCCCTGGGTCAAGAAGATCCCTTGGAGGAGGGCACAACAACCCACTCCAGTATTCTTGCCTGGAGAATCCTGTGGATAGAGGAGTCTGGTGGGTTCCAATTCACAGGGTCACAGAGAGTCAGACACGAATGAGTGACTAAGCACAAACAGGGGAAGATGATGTGAAGACACAGGGAGAAGGTGGTCATGTGCAAGTCATGGAAAGAGGCCCAGAACTGATCCTTCCTTCATGAATCTTAAAAGGAACAAACCATGCCAATACCTTGATCTTGGACTTATCTCCTCCAGAGCTCAAAATGATGAGTGTACTGTAACTATTAAAACATAGGTATATGTCAACAAACAAAGATGAAAAGCAAATATGCAAAAACAGAATGCACTGACTAGTTATGCAGTGGGTTATGAGTGAGTCCTTTCTCTTGTCAAAGCCTGCAGTAGCTATATCTAAGTAAAAAATCTGCTACAGTGATGGCAAATTTTGTTGAAATACTGGTTCTAACAGGCCATGGGTAGTACTAGAATGAACTTCCCAGGTGATTCAGTAGTAGAGAATCTGCCGCCAGTTCAGGAGACGCAAGAGATGCAGGTTTCATCATCCCTGGGTTGGGAAGATCCCCTGAAGTAAGAAATGGCAACCCCCTCCAGTATTCTTGCCTGGGATATCCCACGGACAGAGGAACTTGATGGGCTACAGTCCATGGGGTCATGAAAGAATTGGACACAACTGAGCAACTAAGCACACTCACCACTCACACATAGTACTAGAATATTTCTCTAAAATGGAAGGGGGAAATATATGTCATAGGTTTATTGCTGCAGCATCCTAAAAAAAAATCTGGTGGCAGTAGAATCTGTACCTATAATTAAATGTGTCCTAATTCTCAGTGTGTCTCTCTCCACATTTCACACAATTTCAATAGTTTTGCATGCTGTGCCTGGCATCCTTGTTGTCATAACTGCTATAGTCAATTGTTAGTGGTGATCTATTGAATGACTAAAAAATGGTCGATTAACTTGGTGTGGTCTTTTTCTCCTGAAGAATGAATTTTTCATGCTATTGAACCTCAGCTCCACAGGTGGGCCCCTATCTCTGCTTAGCAACAGTGTCGTCATCTATCCCTACAGATTTCTGACTGGCTCCCAGCTTCTTCAGACCCCATCACCTGGGCCTGCCAGCTTCTGTTCCTACCCATTCAGCCATTGCAAATTAAATCTGACCTCAAGGAGGGGAATATAAACAAGACTGGAACATTTTGGCAAGGTATCATACACAAGATTGTGAGTGCACAGTACATATTCTATTGCTTCTGTCTCTTGGAGAACCGTGACTAATACATCTATGCACTGACCTAGAGAAGAATCCCCCTACCCCCTGGCTTCTTTGCACATTGCCTCATTTCCATAAAGTTCACTCCTTCCACATGACAAAATTAAAGTTATTTTCAAGGTCCTTCCTCTGGTATACAGCTTGTCTATTTGCACCTCTTTTTCTGTGATTACTATGCTCTGTTTAACATCACAGTTAACTGAGGACCTAGTGTCTTACTCCATATTAGCATTACGTGTTCAATGATTGCCATATAGTAAATGCTCAATAATTAGTTACTGAATTAATAACTGGCAATAAATATGGTGTTCTTTTGCAAAGGTCATGAAATCTTTCTTTGATAAGAAACCTCAAAATGGTTTCCTTTATTCAGCAAAGACTGTACATAGTATATGACATTGATTTCAAAATATTTTGCTTTCCTGTGTCAGTTCTTAGTGAGATAGTTCAATGTAATCCATCATTTTAATATTTGACAATTCTCAAAGTAAATTAATTAGTTAGTCCCAAGTCTTCATGGTAAACAGGGCAACATGAAGAAATTACAGATACTCTTTCTAATTTGAAAAATAATGCTTTTAGATGTGGTTTTTGTGCTCTTCAAAGGACCAAGATAAAATATTAAGAATCATTTAACTTGTCTCATACCTAAAGGTGCTTTGGGATGAAAGGAAGAGAGAGTGGGAAGGAAATCAGTTAGCATTCTTTCCCTGAGATCCTAACACAACAATCTAGACTGTCCTACACAATCCCTGTGGATGTGATACCAATCCCCATTTTAGAAATGCAAAAAAAGAAAGCATAGGGATATGAAGTGTATTTTTCACTGTCACTTGACTCGAGTAGAACAGTGAGTGTGTGTGCATGTACGTTAAGTCACTTCAGCTGTGTCTGACTCTTTGCGACCCCATGTGCTGTAGTCCGCCAGGTTCCTCTGTCCATGTGATTATCCAGGCAGAAATACTGGAGTGGGTTGCTGTGCCCTCCTCTAGGGGATCTTCCCAGCCCAGGAATCAAACCTATGTCTCCTGCATTGACAGGTAGATTCTTTACCCTTGAGCCACCAGGGGAGCCCCAAGTGGAACAGACAAGACTCAAATCAAATCTGAAAGCCACTAAGACTTACAGTAAAGCAATTGCATCACCTGCCTTAGAACTCTCAATCCATTCCCAGTATCAAGCAAAACGAAAGTATATTGTGAGATAAAATTTTTGCAACAAAGAGATTGATAGATCTTCTTTCAATTTGTACCATACATTCAATAAATAGATACTGAGGCATCTCCATGTATAAACGATTATGCTGGAAGCCAGAGGTACAGCAGGTTCAGAGGTATCACAGTCCCTGCATTCAAGGAGTATACTTTTCAGGGAGGAGAGTTTGAAAAATAATTATAAAGCAACTTATTTATTATCAGTTTCAGCCAGCGTTACCATGATGTTCTGGGTCACAGAAAAGTGGACCTGACCTCTGCTGGATATCTGATATTGTTTCCCCGAGGATGCGACTTTTAGAGGTAAAATTGGGCTTCCCTGGTAGCTCAGATGGTAAAAAATCCACCTGTAATGCAGGAGGCCCCAGTTCGATTCCTGGGTCGAGAAGATTCCCTGGAGAAGGGTTAGGCTAACTACTCCAGTATTCTTTGGCTTCCCCGGTAGCTCAAAATCTTCCTGCAATGCAGGAGACCTGGGTTGGGAAGATCCCCTGGAGGAGGGCATGGCCACCCACTCTAGTATTCTTGCCTGAAGAATCCCCAAGGACAGAGGAGCCTGGTGGGTTACAGTCCATGGGGTCACAAAGAGTCAGACATTACCGAGCGACTAAGCACAGCCAAGCATAACACATGGAGAGTAACAAAACATTGAACAGGCAAAGAACGGATAGAGAGTTAGAGACAGTTGAAACAGCATGTGAAGATTCTCTGAGTCATGAAAGAGCATAGAATTTTAAAGGAACTGAAAGAAGATAGAAAGGCTGACAAAGTAGGCATAGAGTGAAGATTTACATTCTCAGACTCTGCATTGCTTAGCTCCAAGTCAGCACCAGGTCCAACCAACAAGGTGAAGAATATGCCCACAGTCAGTTGCAGGGAAAACAGAAACAGCTGGTGAGATAAACAACAAAGTGAGTACATCCTACAGTTAATTTACCCTGGAAAATAACCCAAGATAGCAAAGAATTCCAGGCCCTTCATCTCTGAGTCATCAAAACCATCCTGTGTTCCTAGTAAGCATTAAATCCCTGCCCTTATATTTTAGATGAAGCTACCCAATGTCCTTCTCATCATATCTATATTTTAATCTAGTCTAGGTAACCATCACCTGAACTAAACTCTTCTAGATCACCCTGTTTAGCTTGAAGATGAATAAACCATTCTTTCAAAGTTTTCAAATCAGTCATAAATGATGTATTCAATTTCTCGGGGCCACACTTAGTGTGGAAAAGATACAATTCTCTGAAGAGCTATATTGTTCTCAGAGTCTCAGTTACCTGAACAATAAGGATGTCAATGCAGTACTTACTGGCTTATGACAATCACAGTATAAGCTGAAGCTGTTCTAACCCTCAGGGAAGCCATCAAGAAAGAAAGCATTCAGATAAATTAAATTTGTAAGTCAAGGCCCAACAGTAAAACAAGTTGTGTAGCTTTTCAGGTTAACCAATTCCCAATTTTCATTGTTAAAAAGTAGTGTAAAGTGATAATTACAAATGAAAAACATGACATGAGTAATAATTTTTCTTAAAATCCAAGAGGAAAATTAAGTCAAATATTATTTGAAGTGCACAATTAGCAAAGTTTTGGAATGGCCCCAAGTGACAATTTCAATCTTCGCTCTTCAAATAAAAGCTGACGTATTTTTAGACAGTAGAACTGACTAAGATATAAGTGCCTTGCAGTTAAAGTAATTGCATTTCTGGTGGTGGTAAGTGAATTACAGAAGTGACAAATGCTGTACTTAAATAATTTGAAGCCAACATCTCCTGTCTGCACAGAGCAGATTCAAAAGAGCAGAAGTCAGGAAAACATCTGCCTCATTTATTCTGTTCTTGCCTACATGACTGAGGCCCAGAACCTAGTTTGAGCTGGAGTTATTCAAGCGCACAATACAGGCAGCAATGCTGTCCAACCAGCATCCTGAAAACAGCAGATATGTCAAGACTCTGATTTCTAGCAGCAGTCAGCTTACTTTTCTTAAAAGTGAAAAAATGATGAAAGTATCTCTAAATGTACAAATTTACATTTAACCTTGACAAAAACCTTTTTCCGGTTTCAATGAGAAAGGACTCTGCTGTTCAAGGAAGGTGAAGAATACCACTCTGCCTGGAATGCCTATCATTGCCGCTCTTAGACTCTGCATCCTTTCTATCCTTCAGTTCAGTTCAGTTCAGTTGCTCAGTTGTGTCTGACTCTTTGTGACCCCGTGGACCGCAGCACGCCAGGCCTCCCTGTCTATCACCAACTCCCAGAGCCTACCCAAACTCACGTCCATTGAGTCGGTGATGCCATCCAATCATCTCATCCTCTGTCGTCCCCTTCTCCTCCTGACCTCAATCTTTCCCAGCATCAGTGTCTTTTAAAATGAGTCAGCTCAAAAAAAAATAAATAAATAAATAAAAATAAAATAAAATAAAATGAATCACCTCTTCGCATCAGGTGGCCAAAGTATTGGAGTTTCAGCTTCAACATCAGTCCTTCCAGTGAACACTTAGGACTGATCTCCTTTACAATGGACTGGTTGGATCTCCTTGCAGTCCAAGGGACTCTCAAGAGTCTTCTCCAACACTACAGTTCAAAAGCATCAATTCTTCGGTGCTCAGCTTTCTTTATAGTCCAACTCTCACATCCATACATGACTACTGGAAAATTCTATCCTTCAAGGCACACTCAAATTCTACCTTTTCTTTCAAGTCCTGTCACACCCATCCTCTGGTTTCTATAACCCTGATTTATATTCTACTGAGTATCATCCTGCATTCTATTTGGTGCTAGTGGTAACGAACCCACCTGCCAATGCAGGAGACTTAGACGCAGGTTCAATCCCTGGTTTGAGAAGATGCCCTGGAGGAGGCCATGGCAACCCACTCCAGTATTCTTGCCTGGAGAATCCCATGGACAGAGGAGCCACACAGAGACAGATATGACTGAAGAGACTTAGCACGTACTGCATTCTATTAGCTATGCAAGCATTCATCTGTCTTCCTAAATAATTTGCTAAAGTTATATATGAGGTCCTGGAAGACAGGTAACACGATCACAACACCACTTTCAATTTCTAAAGTAGTTTTTAGCATATAGTAGTATAATAGAGGCTTGTTGAATTAGATATGCACGTGTGCTAAGTCACTTCAGTCATGTCCAACTCTTTGCAACCCTATGAACTGTAGCCCACCAGGCCCCTGTGTCCATGGGATTCTCCAGGCATGAATACTGGGGTGGATTTCTATGCCTTCCTCCAGGGGATCTTCCTCCACAGATCAAACCCACATCTCTTGCATTGACAGGTGGGTTCTTTACCACTAGTGCCACCTGGAAAGCCCATTGAATTATATACCAGAAATTAAAACCTTCTTCAAGCCAATTCCTTGAGATTGTTTAGGGAATACCTTGAAACCTGACTGCATGAACATATGTAGTGAATAAACTATTCCTGAACAAGTCAACTGACCTTCTTAGTCAGAAATCAATCAGCCATGGTCTAAGTATGCAGCAGTGCAAACAAGGAGTCTATATCCCGGAGTCTCTGTCAATCACGTTCTTCTAGAAGATCCCCAGTTGCTATGTTTGACAAATTCATGGTTAGATAGGTTTGGGGATGGTTCTGCTGCCCATCTAGTAAACAGAGTTTCTGTGTTAAAAAAAGACAATGTTTAATATCTGGAGACTTTTTCTGGGAGATAGAGGGAGGATTAAATAAAAATTACAAAAGAAAAATTCTGGTATTTATCTTTTTCAATTCACAAATATCTATTTACTTTGAAAATATCAGCCTAAATAGTACTAACCATCTCTTCACAATAAATTAAGAATATATATTTGCTTGATATATATTTTTATGATCATAGTCATTGTACTAGTTCCATTAAGATATGCAATGTGATCATTGATTAAATCCTTGTTTATGCATTCAACTGAGCTAATAACTTTGTGGCTTCATCATCCATTCTGCAGCTAGATCTCTGAAATATGAAGTTGGATCAGCATGATATAACTTTTCTGTTAATAAACTATCCAGAAAAGGTAGCAAAGTGTATATCCTGACTATTAAACTTGTAGAGTCAATCAACATGAAAGTGTGATTATGTAAGCACAAGACAGAATAAATGAAATGTGCCACATGAGCCATGCATTTTGCATCATTATTCTCAAATTACATCCTGTTTGTCACTAAGTCTATCTGGCAGCCTGTTTTAATTGAATTAAAAACAGGAAAAGATACTTGTCCATGTGACTTTCATGCATCTTGCAGAAGAGGAAGTTTTTTTCAATCTCATTTCTTTCTTCTTAAGATTTTACTTGGAAAAATACAGGCAGTGAGATTACCAAAGTTGTATCTAAATATACACACAATTTAGCTGGAATTAGGCATCAGTTTTTATATTGATTTCATAACACTATCTTTTGTTCCCTGCTTCTTTTTTCATCAACACAGATATTTGTAACTAATATCTCCTTCTTTGTATAAGTAACAATAAAAGGAAATAAAACTACCCTAAACATTTCACCTAACATGTTACTGTAGATTAATAATTCATTTTATAATATCAACATTAGAAAGTACCTCTCCCATTTAACTGTGTTCTTATAATGTTATTTATTTTTCATAACACCATTTTTAAATTTTCTTTTTGATCAAGGGATATAGGAGCTTTTCACCTCTCCACCCACGTAAAGAATTTTTTGATGGTTACTCTGTAAGTCAACCAGAAGGCTTTATTCTAAAAAAACTATTCTTAAATATGTAATAGATTGTTCTCCTTGAGATTAAGTGATACAGTGGGACCACAGTAACTTAACATGTGTATTGATCTTATTTATTCATGGGATAAACTTGGGAACAATGAAACGATTCTTTTCCTTTTTCATCAAAGCTATAACTTTCTCTTTAACATCTACCTTGTACATCACTCAGATGAACACACAGTTGGATGGAAAATCATATGTTATCCCAGCCTGAGGAGATTTAGGAGTACAAATGAATTCCAGATATCTAGCACTTTCTCCAGCATGGACAATATATTATATAACATTCTTATCCCAGGATTCATATACTCTTTTTATTTACTTTTATATTTTATAGCTTCATTGAGATATATTTGGCATATTACATTGTGTAAGTTTAAGATGTAAGACATCTTGATTTGATATACTAATATATTACCATATAGTAATATATTGTAAATGATTAATTACTACCTCCATCCTATTATACAATTAACATTTCTTTTTTTTTTGTGGGGGAGAACATTTAAGATCTACAGTCTTAGCAACTTTCAAGTATATAATACATAAATAATAGCTATAACCCTCATGATGTACATTAGACCCTCAACTTGTCAATCTTACAACTAGAAGTTTTCATTCCCCAGACCCTGGTAACCACCACTCTACTCTCCATTTATATGAATTCAGCATTTTTTGGATTCTACTTTTAGGTGACATCATGCAGCAATTGTTTTTCTCTGCCTGATGTATTTCATTTAGCATAATGCCCTCAAATATTACCCAAGTTGTCACAAATGGTATTATATCCACTGTCTACACCACCTTTTTTAACCATTCATTGACTTACGAACAAGATTATTTCCATACCTTGGCTATTGTGAATAGTAAACCTTTGCGGCACAGACGGCTTTTTGAGATCCTGTTTTCACTTCCTTTGGATATATAACCAGAAATGGGATTGCTGGATCAAAAGTTGTTTTATTTTTAATTTTTTGAGGAAAGTCCATACTACATTCCATAGTGACTGCAACAATTTACACTTTCCACATCATCCTCAACACTTGTTATTCTTGTCTTTTTTGATAACAGCCTTTTAACAGGAGTGAGATGATTATTTCATTGTGATTTTCATTTTCATTTTCCTGATGATTAGTGATGTTGAGTATATTTTCATGTGCCTGTTGGCCATGGGTATGTATTCTTTGGAAAAGTGTCTATTCCATTCTTCTTCCATTTTTTAATCAGTTTTTGTGTGTTTCTTTTTTCTATTGAGTTATATGAGTTTTTTATAGTTTTTTTGTATTTTAATGCTTTATCAGCTATATGATTTGCAAATGTTTTTCTCCTATTATGTAGGTTACTTTTTCATTTTGTTGTTGTTGTTTTTTGTTTTTTGTTTTTTGCTGTGCAAAAGCTTGCTAGTTTGATGTGGTGGTTTAATCACTAAGTAGTGTCCCACTCTTTGCGACCCCAGGGACTACAGTTGGCCAGGCTTCACTGTCCATGGGGTTTCCTAGGCAAGAACACTAGAGTGGGTTGCCAGTTCTTTCTCCAGGGGTCTCCCTAACCCAGGGATCAAACCCACATCTCCTGCTTGGCAGGCAGATTCTTTACCACTAATCCACCTGGAAAGCCCTAGTGATATAGTCTCATGTATTTATTTTTGCACTTGCTATCTGTACTTTTGGTGTCATATACAGAAAATCATTTTCAACATCAAAGTCAAGAAACTCTTCCCTTATAATTTCTTCTAGAAGTTTTATTTTCAAGTCTTTAGAAGCTCTATACAGTCAGCAAAAACAAGACCGGGAGCTGACTGGCTCAGATCATGAACACCTTATTGCCAAATTCAGATTTAATTTAAGACAGTAGGGAAAACAACTAGACCATTCAGGTATGACATAAATCAAATCCTTTATGATTATACAGTGGAAGTGAGAAATAGATTTAAGGGACTAGATATGATAGAGTACCTGATGAACTATGGACGGAGGTTCGGGACATTGTACAGGAGACAGGGATCAAGACCATCCCCATGGAAAAGAAATGCAAAAAAGCAAAATGGCTGTCTGGGGAGGCCTTACAAATAACTGTGACAAGAACAGAAGTGAAAAGGAAAGGAGAAAAGGAAAGATATAAGCATCTGAATACAGAGTTCCAAAGAATAGCAAGGAGAGATAAGAAAGCCTTCCTCAGTGATCAATGCAAAGAAATAGAGGAAAACAACAGAATGAGAAAGATTAGAGATCTCTTCAAGGAAATTAGAGATACCAAAGGAACATTTCATGCAAAGATGGGCTCGATAAAGGACAGAAATGGTATGGACCTAACAGAAGCAGAAGATATTATGAAGAGGTGGCAAGAATATACAGAAGAACTCTACAAAAAAGATCTTCATGGCCCAGATAATCACGATGGTGTGATCACTCACTTAGAGCCAGACATCCTGGAATGTGAAGTCAAGTGGGCCTTAGAAAGCATCACTATGAACAAAGTTAGTGGAGGTGATGGAGTTCCAGTTGAGCTATTTCAAATCCTGAAAGATGACGCTGTGAAAGTGTTGCACTCAATATGTCAGCAAATTCGGAAAACTCAGCAGTGGCCCCAGGACTGGAAAAGGTCAGTTTTCATTCCAATCCCCAAGAAAGGCAATGCCAAAGAATGCTCGAACTACCACACAATTGCACTCATAATAGATGTCAGTTCAGTTCAGTTCAGTTTGGTTGCTCAGTCGTGTCCGACTCTTTGCTACCCCATGAATCGAGGCACGCCAGGCCTCCCTGTCCATCACCAACTCCCAGAGTTCACCCAAACTCATGTCCATCAAGTCGGTGATGACATCCAGCCATCTTATCCTCTGTCATCCCCTTTTACTCCTGCCCTCAATCCCTCCCAACATCAGGGTCTTTTCCAATGAGTCAACTCTTCACATGAGGTGGCCAAAGTATTGGAGTTTCAGCTTTAGCATCAGTCCTTCCAATGAACACCCAGGACTGATCTCCTTTAGGATGGACTGGTTGGATCTCCTTGCAGTCCAAGGGACTCTCAAGAGTCTTCTCCAACACCACAGTTCAAAAGCAGCAATTCTTCAGTGCTCAGCTTCCTTCACAGTCCAACTCTCACATCCATACATGACCACGGGAAAAAACCATAGCCTTGACTAGACGGACCTTTGTTGGCAAAGTAATGTCTCTGCTTTTGAATATGCTACCTAGGTTGGTCATAACTTTCCTTCCGAGGAGTAAGCGTCTTTTAATTTCATGGCTGCAATCACCATCTGCAGTGATTTTGGAGCCCCAAAAAATAAAGTCTGACACTGTTTCCACTGTTTCCCCATCTATTTCCCATGGAGTGATGGGACCAGATGCCATGATATTAGTTTTCTGAATGTTGAGCTTTAAGCCATCTTTTTCACTCTCCTCTTTCACTTTCCTCAAGAGGCTTTTTAGTTCCTCTTCACTTTCTGCCATAAAGATGATGTCCTCTGCATATCTGAGGTTATTGATATTTCTCCCAGCAATCTTGATCCCAGCTTGTGCTTCTTCCAGCCCAGCGTTTCTCATGATGTACTCTGCAATAAGTCAAATAAGCAGGGTGACAATATACAACCTTGATGTACTCTTTTTCCTATTTGGAACCAGTCTATTGTTCCATGTCCAATTCTAACTGTTGCTTCCTTACCTGCATACAGGTTTCTCAAGAGGCAGGTCAGGTGGTCTGATATTCCCATCTCTTTCAGAATTTTCCACAGTTTATTGTGATCCACACAGTCAAAGGCTTTGGCATAGTCAATAAAGCAGAAATAGATGTTTTCTGGAACTCTCTTGCTTTTTCCATGATCCAGCAGATGTTGGCAATTTAATCTCTGGTTCCTCTGCCTTTTCTAAAACCAGCTTGAACATCTGGAAGTTCACGGTTCACGTATTGCTGAATATATGTATAAGAAGCTGCAATACTTTGGCCACGTGATGCAAAGAGGAAAAGACTCATTGGAAAATACCCTGATACTGGGAAAGATTGGAAGCAAGAGGAGAAGGGGACAACAGAGAATGAGATGTTTGTATGGCATCTCCAACTCAATGAAGATGAGTTTGGGTAAACTATGGGAGTTGGTGATGGACAGGGAGGCCTGGCGTGCTGCAGTCAACCGGGTTGCAAAGAGTCAGACACAACTGAGCGACTGAAGTGACTAACTGAACATCCGCCTGAAATGCAGGAGACCCTGGTTCGATTTCTGGGTCGGGAAGATCGCTGGAGAAGGATAGGCTACCCACTCCAGTATTCTTGGGCTTCCCTTGTGGTTCAGCTGGTAAAGAATCCGCCTGCAATTCAAGAGACCTGGGTGTGATCCCTGGGTTGGGAAAATCCTCTGGAGAAGGAAGGGAAAGGCTACCCACTCAAGTATTCTGGCCTGGAGAATTCCATGAACTGTATAGTCTATGGGGTCACAAAGAGTTGGACACAGCTGAGAGACTTTCATTTTCACTTTTCATTTTCATATACAAGATAATAAAATCTACAAAGAAAAACAGTTTTACTTTTTCCTTTCCTGTTTGGATGCCTTTTATTTCTAATAATTGCCTAATTGGTCTGGCTAGTCTTTCCAGTATTATTTTAAACAGGTGTGGTGAGAGTGGACAGTCTTGTCTTGTTCCTGATCTTAGAGGAAAAGATTTCAACTTTTCACCACTGAGTACAATTTTGGCTGTGGGTTTGTCATATATGGCTTTTATCATAATGAGGTATGTTCCTTCTATACCCAGTTTGTTGAGCATTTTTATTATGAAAGGATGTTGCAATTTATCAAATATTTTTTCTGTAGCTATTGAGATCATCATATAATTTCTATCTTTCATTCTACTAATGTGGTGCCACATTTATTGATTTGCATATATTGAAGCATCCTTGCTTCATGGATAAGTCTCACTTAATCATGATTTACAATCTTTTTAATGTGCTGCTGAATTCATTTTGCTAACATTTTATGGAGAATTTTTGCATCTACATTCATTAGAAATACTGGTCTGTAGTTCTTTTTTTTTTTTGGTTTTAGTATTCATATTTGGGTTTGGTATCAGGCTGATGCTCACTTTATGAAATAAGTTTGAGAGTGATCTCTTCTCTTACATTTTTGAGGAAGAATTGTGAAGGATTGGTATTAGTTCTTCCATAAGTTTTGGTACAACTCACCAGTGAAACCATCTGGTCCTGGGCTTTTCCATGTTGGGAGGTTTTTGATTACTGATTCAATCACCTCACATTGCTCTGTTCAGATTTTCTACTTCTGCATCATAGGAAAAACTCGTACTGAGTCATATGTTTCTAGGAATTTATCTATTTCTTCATTGGTGTGTAATTGTTCATACTGATCTCTTAGAATCCTTTGTAATTCCGTGTATCAGTTGTAATGTCTCCTCTTTTATTTTTAATTTTATTTATTTGAGTTTTTCTCTCTCTCTCTCTCTCTCTTTTTTTTTTTTTTGGTGTTAATCTAGCTAAAGGTTTGTCAATTTTGTTTATTCTTTCAAAAAACCAGCTTTTAGTTTTGTTGATCTTTTCTATTACCTTTGTGCTCTCTCATTTATTTATGTTCTGATCTTATTTCTTTCCTTCTGCTAACTTTGGATTTAGGGGTTTTTTGGTTTGTTTTTTAGTTTCGTTGAGGTGTAAAGTTGGTTGTTTATTTGAGATCTTTCTTAACATAGGCATTTATTGTTATAAAATCCCCTTTTAGAATTACTTATGCAGCATTCCATAGGTTTTGATATGTTGTGCTTCTATTTTAATTTATTTTTTTAATTTAAATTTATTTATTTTAATTGAAGGCTAATTACTTTACAATATTGTATTGGTTTTGCCATACATCAACATGAATCTGCCACGGGTGTACACATGTTCCCAATCCTGAACCCTCCTCCCACTTCCCTCCCCGTACCATCCCTCTGGGTCCTCCCAGTGCACCAGCCCGAAGCATCATGTATCCTGCATCAAACCTGGACTGGTGATTCATTTCTTATATGATATTATACATGTTTCAATGCCATTCTCCCAAATCATCCCACCCTCTCCCTCTCCCACAGAGTCCAAAAAACTGTTCTATACATCTGTGTCTCTTTTGCTGTCTCGCATACAGGGTTATCATTATCATCTTTCTAAATTCTATAATTTGTTTTTAAGATATTTCTTCATTTCTCGTTTGATTTTGTCTTTGGCCCTTTGGTTGTTCAGCTGTGTGTTGTTTAATTTCCACATATTTGTGTATTTTCCAGCTTTCCACCTATTGTTGATTTCTAGCTTAATACCATTGTGGTTAGAAAACATATTTGGTGTGATTTCAATCTTCTTAAACTTGCTAAGTCTTGTTTATGACTTTTCATTGATCTCTGCTGGAGAATGTTCCATGGGCACTAAAAAGAATGTGCATTTTGCTGCTGTTGAACACAATGTTCTTTACATATCTGTTCCATTTGGTCTTAAGTATGGTTCATATCCAATGTTTCTTTGTTGACTTTCTTTCTGGATCATCTATTCATTGTTAAAAGTGGGATATACTATTACTGTGTTAGTCTTTTTCTCCATTCAGATCGGTTACTATTTCATTTTCTTTATTATTTAGGTGTTCCAATGTTGGGTATATGCATATTTGCAATTATTATTTACTACTGATGGATTAAACTAGGTTTTTTCCTCCAAATTGATAATAATTACTGTGTATACATGTGGTATTCTTCCCTAGCTAAAAATAATGCTGAATAAAGAGAAGGAATGTTCTACTAATCATTTGTTGTCATGAGATATAGTTGTAAGGAATGAATACATTCCTACATATAGAAATCTGTACCTATAATGGCAATGTTGCTGTAACATCATGGGGTAGAACCACAATGAATTTCATTTTGAATTTTTATGTGTTAGCACTTCATCTATACTCTGTTATGTCAATTTGGGGGGGGTTATTTTTTTCTTTTTCTCTCCATTGGATTGAATACATGCATTTTTATTGGTATCTGAATAGCACCAGTTTTCTGAAACAGTCTTATATAAAGATTAATTTTAAAATATGTGTACATTTTGTGTTCTAAATTATACTTGGATTTTTCATTGCCTGGAAAGTTGGCACTCCTAACCTTGCACGTTCAAGAGTCAATCGTACCAGTAGTGCTGTTGATGAAGGTGAATTTACTTGCCGGGGGTTTGGGAAAGTCAGTAAAAACTGGTACATATGGGAGGCTCTTGCATTAGCCCGGGGCCTGAAGTGGTTTGGCAATCTTTTAAAATATACAAACAAACAAACCAGAACCTTGAATGTAAGGTAGAATTATTTTAGTTTTAATTAGAAATAAAACCTTGTATGTTTTTTCTACCCAGACTGCTTCTTAAAGCTCTGTAGAATGTCACCATGTGAAGTTTACTTAGACTAGCAAATAGTTGGGCCTGGTTCCATATCTTATATCTATGCTGAGAGAAATCAGGATGCACGCTTAACCTAACATTTCTATATTGTCTGGACCCCTGGTTTTGTCATGGGGAACAAAGAAACAAGAGAACAAGGACAAAAGAACAAGAAAATGGAAGTTCCTTGGAGGAATGATCCTTGAACAGCATTTAAGGAAGGGAGCAAAGACTCTTAAGTCTGCATGGACAAGGTTTATTCATTTTTCAACCATTCCACCTAATGCTCTGTTTATTGGTTGAGAACTGTCACCTTTGCAAATAATCCACATTTGAAAAGCTTATCTGGGAATCTGTAGAGTCTTTTCACAGTCCTCAAATGAACATCTTGACAGGCCATGAGGAAGCAACAGGACAAAGAGTCACACCTCAGCAGCAAACTTAGTCCAGCATGACACAGTCAAATAGCAGAAGCACAGCACTCCGGTCAGCAAGACGATCAGCCATCCTGTAGCTGCCTCCTCACACTATGTCCAAAAATGTACCTAACAGATGGCTGGTTACCATATAGAGATGGGCACACCTGCCTCCCCGAGCTGCACATAGGAACATGTGCTACTGAATATGCAGAACATTTCAGACCCAGTCAGCTCCAAGGCCCAGCAGTTGCTTGCTGCATGCAAATTTGAAAGGGCGATTCCAAGAAAGAAACCCTTCGTTTCATTAGTGCTGATGAAGATTCTCCCTGATGCTTCTCTTTATTAATTTTGTATCCCATGCCCTCACTGAGGTGGAGACTTTGGCACCACTAGTAGAGATATGTCCACTTAGAACACTACTTGAAGACCAAATGCCTCCATGAGAACTCCTTTGCCCTGACCCTGAGAAGGTGAAATGGATGACTTGCTTTTTAATTTAAGAAGATTTTATACACTTTTACCAAGTTCTTTCATGGGTGGCAGTTGATCTTTGCTTTAATGGTAGATAAGTGGCAAGTCTTTGTGTGGTGAATATCAGCATTTATATTTTGGAATCTTGAGACTGAAAAATAGCTTTATCAAACTTCTCTGTCCTGTCACTCAAGGCATTGGCAAGGGTAAGCAGTGTGAAGGGGTCATGGGAAATTGGGAAAATTATCCCAGTAGTCCCCAGTCTTAGCCAACAGATGCCTTCACTGTGAAGGTCAGGAGTTTAAATCTCAGCCTCCAAAGAGATAAAGATTCATGTTTTTCAGATCAAAAAACCAGCTATAAAACCTAATTTGACAAAACATGCAGCATTCTGCACCTAAGAACGCAAAAAACTTAGCATGGTGCTTCTTCCTTCTCCTATTAAGGGCAAAGGGAAGACCTATTTAGATGCTCTAAAAGGAACGGATACAAGTGAATGAGCAAGAAAAAACATACCACACTGTCTAAACACACACAATTTGCCAAAATCCAACCCAAAATAACTACACAAATCCCTTTTTTTCTCTATATCACTGATTAAGGATAACAGATTAAAGCCAGGCCTCTCATACTTGTATGCCTGGACATGACTTTCAAAGATACACATGGAGCAACCTCCTAGAATATTAAATTAACTTGAAATTTGGAGTGGAAAATATTTATATATATATATATTTTATTTTAAAATATTGTATTGGTTTTGCCATACATTGACCTGAATCCACAATTGGTGTACATGTGTTCACCATCCTGAAGCCCCCTCCCACCTCCCTCCCCATTCCATCCCTCTGGGTCATCCCAGTACACCAGCCCCGAGCATCCTGTATCATGCACCAAACCTGGACTGGCGATTTGTTTCACATATGATAATTTACATGTTTCAATGCCATTCTCCCATATCATCCCGCCCTTGCCCTCTCCCACAGAGTCCAAAAGACTGTTCTATACATCTGTGTCTCTTTTTCTGTCTCGCTGTCATCGTTACCATCTTTATAAATTCTATTATATGCATTAGTATACTGTATTGGTGTTTTTCTTTCTGGCTTACTTCACTCTGTATAATAGGCTCCAGTTTCATCCACCTTATTAGAACTGATTCAAATGTATTATTTTTAATGGCTGAGTAATATTCCATTGCGTATATATACCACAGCTTTCTTATCCATTCATCTGCTGATGGACATCTAGATTGCTTCCATGTCCTGGCTATTATAAACAATGCTGCCAAGGGGAAGGTTCATAGCAATACAGGCTTACCTCAAGAAAGAAGAAAAAAGTCAAGTAAATAACCTAACTCTACACCTAAAGCAACTAGAAAAGGAAGAAGTGAAGAACCCCAGGGTTAGTAGAAAGAAAGAAATCTAAAAAAAATTAGGTAGAAATAAATGCAAAAGAAACAAAAGAGACCATAGTAAAAATCAACAAACCCAAAAGCTGGTTCTTTGAGAAGATAAATAAAATTGACAAACCTTTAGCCAGACTCATCAAGAAACAAAGGGAGAAGAATCAAATCAACAAAATTAGAAATGAAAATGGAGAGATCACAACAGAAAACACAGAAATGCAAAGGCTCATAAGAGACTATTATCAGCAACTATGCAAATAAAATGGACAACTTGGAAGAAATGGACAAATTCTTAGAAAAGTACAACATTCCAAAACTGAACCAGGAAGAAATAGAAAATCTCAACAGACCCATCACAAGCACTGAAATTGAAACTGTAATCAGAAATCTCCCAATAAACAAAAGCCCAGAACCAGAAGGCTTCACAGCTGAATTCTAGCAAAAATTTAGAGAAGAGCTAACACCTAACCTACTCAAACTCTTCCAGAAAATTGCAGAGGAAGGTAAACTTCCAAACTCATTCTATGAGGCCACCACCACCCTAATACCAAAACCTGACAAAGATGCCACAAAAAAAGAAAACTACAGGCCAATATCACTGATGAACACAGATGCAAAAATCCTTAACAAAATTCTAGCAATCAGAATCCAACAAAATATTAAAAAGATCATATATCATGACCAAGTGGGCTTTAAAATCCCAGGGATGTAAGGATTCTTCAATATCCACAAATCAATCAATGTAATATACCACATTAACAAATTGAATAATAAAAACTGTATGATTATCTCAATAGATGCAGAGAAAGCCTTTGAAAAAAATTCAACATCCATTTATGATAAAAACCCACCAGAAAGCAGGCATAGAAGGAACATACCTCAACATAATAAAAACTATATATGACAAACCCACAGCAAACATTATCCTCAATGGTGAAAAACTGAAAGCATTCCCCCTAAAGTCAGGAACAAGACAAGGGTTCCCACTCTCTCCACTACTATTCAACATAGTTTTGGAAGTTTTGGCCACAACAATCAGAGCAGAAAAAGAAATAAAAGGAATTCAGATTGGAAAAGAAGAAGTAAAACTTTCACTGTTTGCAGATGACATGCTCCTCTACATAGAAAGCCCTAAAGACTCCACCAGAAAATAACTAGAGCTAATCAATGAATATAGTCAAGTTGCAGAATATAAAATTGACACACAGAAATCCTTTGCATTCCTATACACTAACAATGAGAAAACAGAAAGAGAAATTAAGGAAATAATTCCATTCACCATTGCAATGAAAAGAATAAAATACTTAGGAAAATATCTACCTAAAGAAACAAAAGTCCTAGATATAGAAAACTATAAAACACTGGTGAAAGAAATCAAAGAGGACACAAATAAATGGAGAACTATACCATGTTCATGGATCAGAAGAATCAATATAGTGAAAATGTGTAAACTACCCAAAGCAATCTATAGATTCAATGCAATCCCTATCAAGCTACCAATGGTATTTTTCAGAGAACTAGAACAAATAATTTCACAATTTGTATGGAAATACAAAAAACCTAGAATAGCCAAAGCAATCCTGAGAAAGAAGAATGGACCTGGAGGAATCAACCTGCTTGACTTCAGGCTCTACTACAAAGCCACAGTCATCAAGACAGTATGGTACTGACACTAAGACAGAAATATAGATCAATGGAACAAAATAGGAAGCCCAGAGATAAATCCACGCACCTATGGACACCTTATCTTTGACAAAGGAGGCAAGAGTATACAATAGAGAGAAGACAATCTCTCTAACAAGTGGTGCTGGGAAAACTGGTCAACCACTTGTAAAAGAATGAAACTAGAACACTTTCTAACACCATACACAAAAATAAACTCAAAATGGATTAAAGATCTAAACATAAGACCAGAAACTATAAAACTTCTAGAGGAAAACATAGGTAAAACTCTCTCTGACATAAACCACAACAGGATCCTCTATGACCCACCTCCCAGAATATTGGAAACAAAAGCAAAAATAAACAAATGGGACCTAATTAAAATTAAAATCTTCTTCACAACAAAGGAAACTATAAGCAACGTGAAAAGACAGCCTTCAGAATGAGAGAAAATAAGAGCAAACGAAGCAACGGACAAAGAATTAATCTCAAAAATATACAAGCAACTCCTGCAGCTCAATTCCAGGAAAATAAATGACCCAATCAAAAAGTGGGCCAAAGAACTAAACAGACATTTCTCCAAAGAAGACATACAGATGGCTAACAAACACATGAAAAGATGCTCAACATCAGTCATTATTAGAGAAATGCAAATCAAAACCACAATAAGGTACCATTTCACTACAGTCAGAATGGCTGCTATCCAAAAGTCTACAAGCAATAAATGCTGGAGAGGGTGTGGAGAAAAGGGAACCCTCTTACACTGTTGGTGGGAATGCAAACTAGTACAGCCACTATGGAGTACAATGTGGAGATTCCTTAAAACCTGGAAATAGAACTGCCATATGACCCAGCAATCCCACTGCTGGGCATACACACCGAGGAAACCAGAATTGAAAGAGACACGTGTACCCTAACATTTCTATATTAACACAAAAATAAGAATATTTTGAGATAGATTTTAAAATCATATATATATATATATATATATATATATATATAGTAATAGTGAAAAGTCTTCAAAATGCTTCGGGCTTACACCTGATGCATCAGGCCATATGTAAGTCCAACCAAGGTATACATTCTGCTTCCTTTGCTTGCAAAATTTTTCAAATCACTGCAATGATTATAATTCCCCAATCCCTGGGGGATTCTCTTATATCTTTAAGTCATAAGACATTTTTTATGATCCAACCTTTATCAGACTACCTTTGGAAAAAAAGCCTTCTCCAAAATAGGATTCAAACTGGAGAAACTGGAGGGTGAAAACAAAATCCTCCTCAAGCAGGTAGGAGAGTTATTTACTCATTATTCTAATTTTACAGATGAGAAAACAGAGGCTTAAAGATATAAGATGACTTGCCCAGCTACCAAGCAAAAGAATTGTGACTCAAACCTACATTGTTTCAGGGAAAGTTGTGCCCATAGCATTCTGCTCCACGGGGAATGTGCTGCTTCGTATCAAGGCCACAGCTATTCAGGAATCCTTTCAAAAACTCTATTTTAATCCTCAAATGAAATGATACATCATGATGATTTCTGACAACAGACTGAACTGAAGGACACAGAGATTGTCTCTGAGAGAAGTATCTCCTCAAAGTTTTATCTTATCTTTGGAAAATCAGTACAAAGATAAAATGGCAAAGAAAATTCCTTTGCTTAGTAGCTACAGTTTTACCTTAGTTTCACTCAAAGCTTTTGCCTCTTATTTTTCATTTTAAAAAATAAACTGTTTACTAAAAAGATACACAGCTTGAGAGTTGCGAGTTAAGTTTTATTTGGGGCAAAATGAGGACTGCAGCCTGGGAGACAGCATCTCAGATAGCTCTGAGAGACTGCTCCAAATTGGCAGTGAATTGAAAGTCGCTTAGTCGTGTCCGACTCTTTGCGACCCCATGGGGTATACAGTCCATGGCACTCTCTAGGTCAGAATACTGGAGTGGGCAACCTTTCCCTTCTCCAAGGGATCTTCCCAAACCAGGGATCAAACCCATCTCTCCTGCATTGCAAGCAGATTCTTTACCAGATGAGCCACAAGGGAAGCCCAAGAATACTGGGATTGGTAGCCTACCCCTTCTCAAGCAGATCTTCCCCACTCAGGAATCAAACTGGGGTCTCCTGCATTGCAGGTGGATGCTATACCAACTGAACTATCAGGGAAGCCCAAGCAGCAGTGGGGGAAAGTCAATATATAAGGTTTTATATATATAAGGGGGAGTTCAATATCATTAAGCACTCATTTTACAAAAGATTTTTTGTTAGTCATGAGGATCTGATGTCACTATGAAGGGATTTAGTGCTTCTCTAGATATGAGGAGATGCAAGTATTGAGAACATAAAATCTGTTCCTAAAAACATCCAACTATCTAAAGACTTGTCCCACCAGATTCCCTGGAGTACAGAGTACCTCATTCCACCCTGAACTCCCTCAGGGATTGTTGAAGGTCAACAGCTATAGCAGCACAGGGTTCAATCTCTGTAGAGACAGATGGCAAATGCCTTTGTTGTTCAGTCCTTGGCAATGCCCTTGGTAAGTGCCAATTTGTAGTTGACAAAAAAAAATCTTCAAAATAACCGCAATTGATACTCTAACGGCTGCTGCTGCTGCTGCTGCTGCTGCTGCTGCTAAGTTGCTTCAGTCGTGTCCGACTCTGTGCGACCCCATAGACGGCAGCCCACCAAGCTCCCCCGTCCCTGGGATTCTCCAGGCAAGAACACTGGAGTGGGTTGCCATTTCCTTCTTCAATGCATGAAACTGAAAAGTGAAAGTAGAAGTCACTCAATCATGTCTGACTCTTAGTGACCCCATGGACTGCAGCCTACCAGGCTCCTCCGTCCATGGGATTTTCCAGGCAAGAGTACCGGAGTGAGTTGCCATTGCCTTCTCCAGATACTATAGCTAAATAATAATAATATTTGCCTTTATGTTCTAAATATACTCCACGTTTTGTGCTAAGTGTTAACTAAGCCTAGGAAATCCAGGAAGGGCTTCCTGGAGGAAGTAATATTAGATTTTTGTGTTAAAGTAAACAAAAAAAATTGACATAGGAAATTGGAAAACACTCTAGACCTGTGAAATAGCATATGTGAAGGCATGGTATATTGGGAGAAGTTCAGTGTTGGAAAGGATAGAAATGTAGACATAGGCTGGAGTCAGTTTGTAGAATGTCCTGCTGACTGCATAAGGATCTTGGGTTTTACCCTGAAGAAAATAGGGAATGATGAGTCTTTTCACGCAGGGTGGTGTCATCTTCAGTTTTGCTATTTCAGAAAAGCATTCCATTAGTGAGATGGAAAATGAAATGGAAGGCTATGAGAACATGGAGACAGATTAGCAACAGGAGGCAGAGAACCAGACGTAAAGCCACTATAAGTAAAACACTCATAATAATATTGATTAGACCAATACTTACATGAACTCTAGCTATATGCCACTTGCTGTGCTAGGGAAACAGCAATAAGCAAAACAGGCCTATTGAGTGGAATCTCCAGAACTGAGTTCCTGATAACTAAGATTCTTTTTAAAGTTTCCTGGGTAATTTTGATCCACAGCTAAGTTTAAGAAATACTGGATGAGAGCTCTGTCTGCTAAATTTCATCTATGAGTAGCAGATACTAATTCAGGCAATGAATATTTATTGAGTACCTATTATGTACCATTTAGCAGAAACTGATTCCAGGAAAAAAATTGTTCAAGGAATGTGGTAGGGTGTGGGAGGTACTCTAGATGTAGTGACTGGTGACTTCTGAAAGGAGGTACCATTTGATCTAAAAAGAGAGCTGATTATTAGAGAAATGCAAATCAAAACTACAATGAGACATCATCTCACACCCATCAGAATGGCCCTCTTAAAAAATCTGCAAACAATAAATGCTGAAGAGGATATGGAAAAAGGGAACCCTCTTACACTGTTGGTGGGAATATAAATTGATACTGTCACTATTAAGACCAGTATCAAGGTTCCTTAAAAAACTAGGAATAACACTAACATATCACCCAACAATCCCACCAATGGACATATACTCTGAGAAAACCATAATTGAAAAAGACATGTGTACCCCAGTATTCATTGCAGTACCATTTACAGTAGCTAGGACATGGAAGCAATCTACATGTCCATTGACAGATGAATGGATAAAGAAGCTGTGGTACATATACAATGGAATACTACTCAGCAGTAAAAAAAAAAAAAAAAAAGGAATGCATTTGAGTCTGTTCTAATGAGGTGAATGAACCTAGAGCCTATTATACAGAGTGAAGTAAGTCAGAAAGAGAAAAAATATATCATATATTAACACATATATATGGAATCTAGAAAGATGGTACTCATGAACCTATTTTCAGGGCAGAAATGGAGACACAGAGAACAGACTTGTGGATGTAGTGGAAGTAGAGAGTGGGATGAATTGAGAGAGTAACAAGGAAACATATACACTACCATATATACAATAGTCAGTGGGAATTTGCTGTATGACTCAGGGAGCTCAAACCTGGTGCTCTGTGACAACCTAGAGATGGGGTGGGAGGTGGAAGGGAGGTTCAAGAGGGAGAGGACACATGTACACCTGCAGCTGATTCACAATGATGTATGGCAGAAACCAACACAATATTGCAAACAACTATCCTCCAATTAAAAATAAATACTTTGGCCACCTGATGCAAAGAGCAAAGTCCCTGGAAAAGACTCTGATGCTGGGAAAGATGGAGGGCAAGGAGGAGAAGGGAGTGACAGAGGATGAGATGGTTGGATGGCATCTTTGACTCAATGGACATGAGTTTGAGCAGACTCTGGGAGATAGTGAAGGACACCTGGCATGCTGCAGTCTGTGGGGTCGTAAAGAGTCTAAATCGAATGAGTGACTGAACAACAATAACTAAAATAAATAAGTTTAAAAAATTTTAAAAATTAGAAAATTTTAAAACAGAACTGAAGGGGAGGAAGGCATGATCAGAAAGTTGTCACATTTTTTAGCTCTGTGTAAGCACATCTTCATAAAATGTTGTGCTTTACATGCATGCTTGTTTATTTGCAAATGGATGCTTCTCCTAAAATCAGACTTAATGTGTGACTATACATGTGGGCATACAGGAGCATGTACACAATTGCACAACCACACAAGTACATGTATACACACACACAGTCATCTCATACTCATAAATTTAAGGTAGCTAGAAACACTTCTTATGGAAGTATCATTTTGGAAAAATTTTTATAATTAAAACTAGATTTTCTAAAGTAAATTATTACTACAAGTAGTCTAGAAAGCTAATGCCATCTTTAATATAGCTTTTGTAGAATAGACTACTAGTTATAAACTTCAGGAAACATATAGTCATGTTATAAAGTTTTAGGGTATTATAGAAGAGTCAGATAATTATAACTGTTACTAGTAGTGAAAAACTTAGAACTATTTGTCATAATAAAAAATGTAGTAATTTCTCCACTTAAATCATACCTGAGTTATGTTAGAAGGTAAAAGTAAGTGAAGGTCTATGATTAGTGCTGAACCAAAATGCACCAGAGCATTCTGTTCTGTTTTTCTTAACAAAGTCTGCCTTTTTGAGAAACCATTTAACTAGAACTTAACCTGCTAGGATTTTTCAGAGACTAATCTTCCTAGGAGAAGGAAAACACCCAAAAAGCAGCACTTCCATGATCCAAACATGAAGTCCATGATCCAAATATGAAGGTTCACCAAAAGACTAAGACATAGTCATAGAAATATAGAATGCTTCCTTTCCTCTACACCTTACCACCACATTACTAAAGGCCTATTTACAGAAGTCCAGTTTACATTGGCAGAGAAGGCAATGGCATCCCACTCTTGCCTGGGAAATACCATGGATGGAGGAGGCTGGTAGGCTACAGTCTATGGGATCGCAAAGAGTCGGACACTACTGAGAGACTTCACTTTCACATTTCGCTTTCATGCACTGGAGGAGGAAATGGTAACCCACTCCAGTGTTCTTGCCTGGAGAATCCCAGGAACGGGGGGTACCTGGTGGGCTGCGGTCTTTTGGGTCACACAGAGTCAGACACGACAGAAGCAACTTAGCAGCAGCAGCAGTTTACCTCAGACATTATGTCTGGCTATCAAGAAAAGCTACAAGACATACTAAAAACCAGAAAGAAAAGAGACAGAGAAAGTATCAGAATCAGAATCAGATATGACAGATAAATAGGAAATATCAGACTAGGAATTTAAAACAACTATGTTTGATATGTTAAGTAATACATAAAGTAGACAGCATACAAAAACATGAGCAATATAAGCAGAGATATGGACATTCTAAGAAAAAACAAAAAGAAATGCTAGGGATCAAAAAACACTAACAGAAATTTTAAAAGCCTTAGATAGGATTATTAGAAGACTGAATACAGCTGAGGAAAGAATCTTTGAGCTTGGGGATATAAAAATCTCCAAAACAAAAGAGCAAACAAAACAAAGAGGGGAAAAAGCAACAAAATATCCAAGTACTGTGGGAAAACTATAACAGGTGTAATATATGCATAATAGAAAGGCCACAAGGAGAAGAAAGGAATGAAGTAGGAAATTTGAAACAATAATGACTGAGAATTTCCTCCAAGTTAATGTCAAACACCAAACAACAGATCCTGCAGGCTCAGAGATCACCAAGCAATATGATAAATAACAAAAAACCCTAAATCTAGGCATATCATATTCAAACTTCAGAAAATCAAAGATAAAGCCTTTGTAAGTATCTAGAGGAAAAAGAAGTATTACTTATGGAAGAGTAATGATAATACTTACACATGACTTCTCCTTAGAAACAACGCAAGCAAGAGAGTATGAAACAAATTCTGAGATTTAAAAAAAAAAAAAAAAAAAAAAACCTACAGTTCTGTACCTTGTGAAATTGTCCTTCAAAAGTGAAGGAGAAATAAAGACTTTCTCAGAAAAATGAAAATTGAGGAATTTGTTGCCAGTAGACTGGCCTTGCAAGGAATGTTGAAAGTAGTTCTTCAGAGAGCAGAGTTATTTAAGAAAGAGGGTTGGATTTATAAGGAAAGGCAGAGAAGGAGACAATGAATAAGTGAAGGCAAATCAGAACTTTTCTTTTTGTTAACTGATCTCAGATAACAGTTTGTTCAACAGTTATGATAGCAGCAATGTGTTTGAATTTATTTAATTATGTGCCTTTATAAATAAGTGAAATGAATGACAACAATGACACAAGGTAAGGGTAAGTTCAGTTCAGTCGCTCAGTTGCTCTTTGCAACCCCATGAATTGCAGCACGCCAGGCCTCCCTGTCCATCACCAACTCCCGGAGTTTACCCAATCTCATGTCCATCGAGTCCGTGATGCCATCCAGCCATGTCATCCTCTGTCGTCCCCTTCTCCTTCTGCCCCCAATCCCTCCCAGCATCAGAGTCTTTTCCAATGAGTCAACTCTTCGCATGAGGTGGCCCAAGTATTGGAGTTTCAGCTCAAAAGCATCAATTCTTCGGCACTCAGCTTTCTTCACAGTCCAACTCTCACATCCATACATGACCACTGGAAAAACCATAGCCTTGACTAGACGGACCTTTGTTGGCAAAGTAATGTCTCTGCTTTTGAACATGCTATCTAGGTTGGTCATAACTTTCCTTCCAAGGAGTAAGCATCTTTTAATTTCATGGCTGCAATCACCATCTGCAGTGATTTTTGAGCCCAAAAAATAAAGTCTGACACTGTTTCCACTGTTTTCCCATCTATTTCCCATGAAGTGATGGGACCAGATGCCATGATCTTAGTTTTCTGAACGTTGAGCTTTAAGCCAAATTTTTCACTCTCTTCTTTCACTTTCATCAAGAGACTCTCTAGTTCTTCTTTGCCATAAGAGTGGTGTCATCTGCATATCTGAGGTTATTGATATTTCTCCTAGCAATCTTGATTCCAGCTTGTGCTTCATCCAGACCAGTGTTTCTCATGATGTACTCTGCATATAAGTTAAATAAGCAAGGTGACAATATACAGCCTTGGCATACTCTTTTCCAGATTTGGAACCAGTCTGTTGTTCCATGCCCAGTTCTAACTTCTGCTTCCTGACTTGCATACAGATTTCTCAAGAGGCAGGTCAGGTGGTCTCATATTCCCATCTCGTGAAGAATGTCCCACAGTTTGTTGTGATCCACACAGTCAAAGGTGTTGGCATAGTCAATAAAGCAGAAATAGATGTTTTTCTGGAACACTCTTACTTTTTCAATGATCCAACAGATGTTGGCAATTTGATCTCTGGTTCCTCTGCCTTTTCTAAATCCAGCTTGAACATCTGGAAGTTCACAGTTCATGTACTGTTGAAGCCTGTCTTTGAGAATTTTGAGCATTTCTTTACTAGCGTGTGAGATGCGTGCAATTGTGTAGACCTTTTCCAGTCCTGTAGCCACTGCTGAGTTTTCCAAACTTGTTGGCATATTGAGTGTAGCACTTTCACAGCATTATCTTTTAGGATTTGAAATAATTCAACTGGAATTCCATCACCTCCACTAGCTTTGCTCATAGTGATGCTTCCTAAGGCCTACTTGACTTCACATTCCAGGATGTCTGACTCTAGGTGAGTGATCACACCATTGTGATTATCTGGGTCATGAAGATCTTTTTTGTTGAGTTCTTCTGTGTATTCTTTCCACCCGTTCTTAATATCTTCTCCTTCTGTTAAGTCCATACCATTTCTGTCCTTTATTGAGCCCATCTTTGCATGAAATGTTTGCTTGGTATCTCTAATTTTCTTGAAGAGATCTCTAGTCTTTCCCATTCTATTGTTTTCCTCTGTTTCTTTTCATTGATTACTTAGGAAGGCTTTCTTATCTCTCCTTGCTATTCTTTGGAACTCTGTATTCAAATGGGTATATCTTTCCTTTTCTCTTTTGCCTTTCACTTTTCTTCTTTTCACAGCTATTTGTAAGACCTCCTCAGACAACCATTTTGCCTTTTTGCATTTCTTTTTCTTGGGGATGGTCTTGATCACTGCCTCCTGTACAATGTCACAAACCTCTGTGCATCATTATTCAGGCACTCTGTGTATCAGATCTAATCCCTTGAATCTATTTCTTACTTCCACTGTATAATTGTAAGTCCGGTCCCATCATTTCATGGCAAATAGATGGGGAAATAATGGAAAAAGTGACGGACTTTATTTTCTTGTGCCCCAAAATCACTGCAGATGATGACTGAAGCCTTGAAATTAAATGTATTTGCTCCTTGGAAGAAAAGCTATGACTAATCTAGATAGCGTATTAAAAAGCAGACTTTTTAATTACTTTTCCAACAAAGGTCCGTCTAGTCAAAGCTATGATTTTTCCCATAGTCATTTACGGATATGAGAGTTGGACTATAAAGCAAGCTGAGCGCCAAAGAATTGATGCTTTTGAACTGTGGTGTTGGGGAAGACTCTTGACAGTCTCTTGGACAGCAAGGAGATCCAACCAGTCTATCATAACTGAAATCAGTCCGGAATATTCATTGGAAGGACTGTTGCTGAAGCTGAAACTCCAATACTTTGGCCATGTGATGTGAAGAACTGACTCACTGGGAAAGACCCTGATGCTGGAAAAGATTGAAGATGGGAGGAGAAGGCAACGGTAGAGGATGGCATCACCGACTCGATGGACATGAGTTTGAGTAAGCTCTGGAGTTGGTAATGGACAGGGAAGCCTGGCATGCTTCAGTTCCATTCAATGCCAAAGAGTCAGACACGACCGAGTGACTGAAGTGAACTCCACTGAAAGATACATTTAGAGCAACAAAATGAAAGGGAAGAGTGGGGGAAAATTTCACATATTTACAGTAAGGCAAGTAGGCAATATACTTTTGTTGTTCTTGAAAGAAATATTTGTTACATAACATCTTCTGAAGAATTAGTTTGAAAAAAGCTTGTTTTCCTGTGGTTGTTGTTGTCCTTGTTGATTAGTACGTATGCATATAAATGGTAGTGCTCTTGTTATTAGAAGCAAGGGGGAGCTAACCTTTTTTGAGTAACTACTATGGGAATGTTGTCTAAATTTAGAAATCCCCTGAGAAAACCAGCAATGTAAGTTTTGTCCTTTCGAAATGTTAAGTGCAGAGAGGTTTAAGTGAATTAACATAGCAAGTCAGTTACAAATCTGGATTCAAATCCAGACCTGTCTAGTGGTAAATTCTTTCAGATGCTCTCATACTACCTTCAATTTTTTTTAGAAAAAAAATCACACTCAAAGGGGAATTTAGAGTTCCCCTAGAAAGCCAATATATTATATAAAATGACTTTTTCATATGTTTCCAGCCTTAGAATAGAAGTTTTGGTTCCTGGCGCCTGGAAATTTTCATTCTAATACAAGGTCACCTCCATCCAGAATTCTTCAAGTATGTGAAGTTGACTCCTAGACTGTCCTTCTCTGGCATACAGACTTATAGCAAAAACAGTCCTGAGTTCTAATATTAGTTTCAGAATTTGTCTATAACACTGGCAAGTATTTTAGGTTCTCCTGAGCCTCAATGCCCTCCTTTAATTTTCTTTTCTACTTCCCTTCTTCCTAAACTCATTTGGAGTAGATAAGAGGTATCTGTTATCTTACCTTTGGTCAATCCCTTGGATGTGTTAAATACTGCCACTATAATTATGTGTAACAATCATTGTCTAAACTTGGTGCCTTAAGGTTATTCCCACAAACCTCTGGGTTGGCTGGGTGTCTCTACTTCAACACTATAGCTGTTGGAGGTGTTCTGCCCCACGTGTTTCCTTCCAGTGCCTACGTTAAAGTGTCAACAGCTATCCTGGGACATTCTCATGGTCATTGCAGACAGAGAGGAGGGCAAGCACAAGGATGTGAGTCCTCTTAAATTATAGGGTCAGAACAGGCGTACTGTTAATTATGTATGTCCCATTCTTTTGGTTAAAGCAAGTTACAAGGCCAAACCTGGTCAAGTCAAAAATCAAGGTGTGGCAATGTACCTTTTATGTTCATCAGTGACATTGCAAATGTATGGATGCAGGGGAAGGTGAAGATTTAAGTTGACAAGTCAGTCTGTCACCATTTTTGAAACTATTTGAAACGTTCTTCATCCTTCTCAGCATTACTATTCTACTTTATTAGGAAAAATCTTTCAGTTTCCTGACTTTCTACCTACAAGCTGTTAGTATCCACATTTACCAACCATTTTCTCTTTTCTTCCAGTCTCAGACTAAGATACATCATTCAACCTGTGTTTTGAATTTCATTTCCTTCTCATTCCTCTGGAAACCATTGATTATGTCTTCCTCTCACACATACTCAACTTAGACTTTCTTTTTCTCCTTTTAAATGGCCAGTTTTCCACTCAAAAAAAAAAAAAGTTAAAAACAAATTTTAAAATTCTTTTGACCTAACAGCTTCCATCTAGCAACTTCCCTACCTTTCTCATTCCTTTCTCAGATGAGCTTTCAGTAAGTATTATTCCATTTTTCTCAATTCATGTACTCCTCATCGTATTGAAATCTAGCTTCTGCTCCCCTCACTCTACTTGTAATGTTCTCTCAAATGTCATTATAGATCATTTCTTTCCCAAAATGCTCTCTTTGGCTTACATAATATTTATTACTGTCTTCTCTACTCCTCTTATATCACCACATGCTCTTTCTCAATCTTTTTAACTGATCCTTTCCTTTGCCTTTTTTTTTTTAATGTTTCCTAGATGTTGGACCACAGTCTTCATTTTATTCTTTTTCATGAATTTCCTATTTCCCAAGTTTTAACTATATCTTAATTTAAGATCTTTCTTCTAGACTCCAGGTATCTCCAAATGGCTATCACACAGGCAACTGAAACTGAATCTGTTCAATTCTGAATTCACTGCTTCCTAGATAACACACACTGACTCTTAAAATTCACATAGGGTTAAGGTTGCCAGCTCTTCTCACTCAGTCTTCCAAACCAAACCTTTCACCCACCATTGTTTCCTCCTTTTCAATCTCTCTACATGAAACCAGTCACCAAGTTAGATCAAACTGAAATCAGTTGTTTACTACCATTATCATAATTTAGAAGACTGTAATTTTGTGCACATTTTTGTTGTTGCTGTTGCTGTTCTTTGTTGACTTATTGTTTTTGTCAGAGACTATTTCAGTAGCTTCCTAATTGGTCTCTCTCCATTTTGCCTCGAAGGGTAGACTTTTTACCATGAAGCTCCAACCACAATACTTGATATGCGTTAGGTACTTAATCTGAGTTAGATCTGTTCCTCTTCCTTATTCTCAAGGCAAATCCATAGGCCTAGACATGGCCCAAAATGGAATTCCCCCATGACTTAATGACTTGTTGATTCTTCTTTTGAGAAAAGGCTTATTTTTTTTTTTTTGTAAGTAAACATTAGCCTTGTTTCTGGCATCTCTGATCTCCCATTTACTTTTTAGACTTTGTCTCCTTTATTTGGATCTCAATTTATTCACATTTTTCCACTTCTCTTTTTCTACCTAGTCCTTTCCTCAGGATAATATGTAATTAACACTACCAGGATGATAAAGCTTAAAGAGAATAGACCTTAAATGTTTTCACCACACACACAAAAAAGGTAAGTATGTGATATGACGGATGTGTTAACTAATCTTATTTTGGTAATTGTTCTGCAATATAACATATATCAAATAATCACCCTGTACACCTAAAACTTACACAAGGTTACATCAGTTATATCTCAGTGAAGCTGGAAAACATCAGTGCTATGCATAGCAGAGGAATGAACTGTTTGTTTTAGTTGTCAGGGAATATTCTCAAGAAAAAGAAATACATTGAAATACCAAATTATAACTTTTTAGAAAACATTAAGCAGGACTTGATTCAGAAGGATTAGTATTTTAAAAGGCTCCAAAATCTTATACTAAAGGAGAAATTCTCTAATAACAGAACTTTGCTGCTGCTAAGTCACTTCAGTCGTGTCCGACTCTGTGTGACCCCATAGATGGAAGCCCACCAGGCTCCCGCATCCCTGGGATTCTCCAAGCAAGAACACTGGAGTGGGTTGCCATTTCCTTCTCCAATGCATGAAAGCAAAAAGTGAAAGGGAAGTCACTCAGTCCTGTCCAACTCTTAGCGACCCCATGGACTGCAGCCTACCAGGCTCCTCCATCCATGGGATTTTCCAGGCAAGAGTACTGGAGTGGCGTGCCATTGCCTTCTCCGAACAGAACTTTAGGACTCAGTAACTGGCTAAGGGAGGTATTTTTGCATGGTGTTGAGGAGGTTCCCTGAAAGCATAGTATCTCCATGGCCTACTCCCATCCTCTTGCTGGCTCTGTACCTTATTACAGGTTATTGCTATAAACAGTGATTGCTTAATACTTTTCTTTTCTGTTTGGAGATGCAAGGTAGGTCGCAATGGTAGCTCAAGTACCTTCTGCCATCAGGTTCAGAGAAAGTTCAGTTTTCTCCTAAATTGCTATTTTAATTGGTCAATTAATACTCATATCACTATTGGTGGATTACAATAAACTATCTTGTTGGCTAAATAGTTCTCAAAACAAATTGGAATGTGAAGGTGAACTTGATTGTGAACCTAGACTATATTTGAATTAATTTGTAAAATAATAGAATAGTGTTTAGTACAGCAGCATCAATTCTGAATATATAATCATGAAACTCAATGACCTTGAACAGAGAGGATGTTGGGAAAATTAGGTTACATGGAGAAAAAATAATGACTAGTGGAGGAAATTCATAAGAGGTATGTTGCTAATTTGGGTTATTGATTTAAACTTGAAATAGCAGTGAATAGCATTATCATCTTCATTTTGTTTCCTTAAATGAAAGAATAATTGGGAAGCCAGACTGATTTATAAAACATACTGAAATTATGACTAACAGGCTGCTTGTATTGTTTCTTAGAAATCAAAAGAAAAGATCTTTTCTATCATGACATACTTAAAAATCAATTTGTGCCACCATTCTGTTTTTTTTTTTCCTCCCCCGTCAAGTTTTCATGAAAGCCTCTTTTCCTTGTTCGATCCTCACTCCCTTCTTGTTGGCAGAGGTAGAAATACCACCCTTTCTTTGACTAAGAAAGAAATCCACATGAAAAAGATTCTGGATATAGTCCTGGAGCAAATGCACCCATAGATTCTTCCCTTTGTTTCAAATGACTGGAATAATAATTTCAGATTTACTATGTCTGAACTGTCATTAACTGAAGATAAACCATCAAAATGAAGGGTTGTGAGGAATAATACTCAAATGTTAATGTCTTTGACTACATAGACTCGCTGGTATAATTTTAGGACGGTAAATGTCTCCTTATTATTTTTATATTTTAGCCATTTAGTCAATAACAATACCTGTATGTTTAACTTAGTGTACAAAAAAAGCCTTTGTGAGAATAGATGTGTATGGAAGTTTTTCTATACTGCTATACATTCTTCTCTAAAGTCTCTGAAGAGATTCCAAAAAGAAACACAGAAGGATTACAGAAGACACCTTCCTTCTTCTTAGGACAACCAACTCTGAGGCCTGAATAACAGGTCACCAGCACTTTGAAATTCAGTAACTGACCTTTTTCAATCTTGCAAATCATAATTCTGAATTGACAGGAAGCACTGGGACTGAAACTAAGGCCCTTTAGTGAAGATGGACCAGTAATTATGTGAGGTGCTGCATGTTCTATTTTTGTTTGCTAAATAATAGAATACTCTGGGGTGCTCCCATAATTACATCATAGTCCCTCATTCAGTGTACTCCACTAGCTATCAACATTGAACATTCTGAGTTGTTTCTTGCCAGGTAAATGAAAATAATGGAAGAAAATAATTACCCTAAATTGTATGAAACCCTTAGGAAAAATTAGTTTTATTAACCTGATGTTTGAGTCCTCACAGGTACTGTTTTTGAAAGATGTCCTGTAATTTGGTTTTATGAAAGAACCTTCTTTTTGTTGTTTATTAATTAGCAGCAGGGTAACCAATGTTGTGTAGCAAAGGGACACTGAATAAAGAGATTTGGGAAAAAGAGTATTTTTATGATTAGGCTTTTATTCTTCCTAATCATCTCTTCTATTAGCAAAACTCCCAAGGATAGCAATGGCACAGTGAAAGCTGAAAGAAAGTGGCAGTGAAAGCTAAAATCAGCTAAAATAGTAGTTTGCTGCATTTAAGATGCAACACAGGCAGCAGTGCATTGAGGTTAGTGTGAAGGTGAAAAAGAAAAAAACATAGAATACAATTGAAAAATAGATTTCTTTGTGGATACTACCCTGGAATGGGAACAATTACTACCTTGCAAAGAGATTTTTACCTTATCACTCTGTTCACCTTAGGGGACAATAAAGGCAGGATATCATGGTCCACGGGCCCTCACGAAAGCATTTACAGTCATGAGATTGCATTTACTTTTATATAAGGTAGACTTTACCCTGGATTCAGTTATCCTTTACTACAGCTGGGGAAATCTGGAATGTTTCCCTTGTCCTTGTTCTCTTCTTGAACGCGATCACAGTCTTCTATTGGATTTGTACCCCTGTCTGCCTCTCAAGAATAGCTTTACAATTGCTTTCAGAACAGGCGCAGCATATATTTTATAGCAAACAAATCTCAGTTTGAATGCTAAAGCAATGTTTTTATGTGCTAATTGTATCCAACAGTAAACCATGTTGGAGAAACACCACACTTAAAAACCTGAACTGATGTTGAACCTAAGGGAGGTGTGGATGTTGATGTTGATAAAAAGAGTGCCATTAAAAATAAAGTGACCAACCATATACCTCGTTGTACAAGCTGGGACACTTTAGGAAATGAGAAGCAGCTACTAATAATTACACCTGGTATGTAGCCATAAATTGGGACTAATCATAAGATGCAGTCGTCCTATTTATAAACCAAAGTAAAAGACAGGAAACCAAAACTGATATATATTAGTTCCAGCATAATGAACCAGAATCCAGGAAAAGAATCTGTTAATGTGAGAGAATGAATAATTTTTAAATATTTATTTTTTAACTTATATGAAAATAATGCATTTTAATTGATAAACTTTTTAAATATAGAAAATATAAAATACTTGACTACCAAAATAATGCACTAGACACAATTTTTGTGTATTTTTCTTGTGAATATATATATTATTTATGTAGTACAAGTTAATAATCAATTAAAAGATAATTTATGTAGTACAAGTAAATAATTAATTAAGAGATAATTTATGTAGTACAAGTAAATAATTAATTAATTGATAATTGATATAATTATCTTTTCACTTTGTATTATTTAATCAACATTTTCCCATTCCATTAAATATTTTCCTCCAACATGAGTTTTATTGAGCTGACATTAATTCATTTATTCAATTAATATTTATTATGGAGTCCACTTAATGCATTCTATGAAGGAACTATATATTATTTAATAATATATTATCATTAGGCATTTAAATTATGGCATTATTTAGTTGTTATGCATAAAGTTCACACAAATAACTTTACACAAAAATCTTTGGTTTTCTCTCTGGTAGTTTCCTTAGGACATGTTATAGAATTGGAAATCCTGAATCTGATCACATGTGTATTTGTAAGGTTTTCAGTATACTTTGTCAAGCTAAACTCCAGAAAGACTATATCATTTTTTGTCCATGCAGTCCATGAGATGTCTATCTTACTCAACATGTGCCAGCAATATAAATCATCCTTTACAAAATCTTTATCAATTTGAAAGGCAAAAAGATATGTCATGGTCACTGGTGTTGATATGTCTCTTCCATTTGCCCTAGTAGAACACTGTTTAAATATTGTCTATTAAAAGTGAATTTTAGTATCTAGTTGAATTCCTGAACCCTTGTTACTTTGCTTTAAAAATTTTATATATAAGTCTTGGCATTTATTCTGCCAAATCACATTTTAAAATGTCTACTTTCTTAAACTTACAAACTAATTTGAAAGGCAAACTTACAATACTGACTCTTGCCATCCAGGACCATGTACACATCTCTAATTTTTCACAGTGTCTTTTATTTTCCCTAGACAATGTTTGCAGTTCACCTCACATATATCCTGCACGTTCTTGTCTTGTTTATTTGTAGGTATTTTATAGTTTTGTTATGGTTGTGAATCAAATACATTTTTAATTTTCAAACTCATTACAAATGAGTTTGTAATGGGACGACCCACTGGCAAGAATATATATAGAGAGACAGAGAGTGAGAGAGAGACAGAGAGAGCAGACAGACGGACAGAGACAGAGAAAGAGAGAGCATGCCATGTTTTCTTATTGTCTGTAAGAGTTTCCAAATTACTTTCTAAAAACTTATTAGAATCCTGTAGTAGATAATTTTCAGTAGCATGATATTTTTCCAAGTCTTTATTATTAAGTTTTCTGTTTTTTGTTCTTTAATGGCTTTACATGGGCCTCCTATTTTTTCCTTCATTCATCTCCAAATAAGAAGTGATTCCCTCTAGAGTTAGTGTTTCCCAAAACAAAGATCAGAAGCTACTTCCTCTTTGTGCATGTCTGTGCTAAGTCACTTAAGTCATGTGCAATTCTTTCCAACCCTATGGACCATAGCCCACCAGGCTCCTCTGTCCATGAGATTCTCCGGGCAAGAATACTGGTTGCCATGCCCTTCTCCAGGGGATCTTCTGGCCCCAAGGACTGAACCCACGACTCCTACACCTCCTGCATTGGCAGGCAGGTTCTTAACCACTAGTACTGCCTGGCAAGCAATTTGAACTGCTCTATTTCAGGGAAGAAGCATGTATAGGTCACTAGTTGGGTTTCTTCATTCAGATTCACTGACCTGTAATAATTATGAATTGCACTTTTTAAGAATTGTTTATTTTTACTTTTTTTTTTTAATGCCTTAGTATTTTAGTAAAAATTTGGCAGAGATCTTTCAGTGTCCTATCTTTTTGCCTTTTCATACTGTTCATGGGGTTCTCAAGGCAAGAATACAGAAGTGGTTTGCCATTCCCTTTCCAGTGGACCACATCCTGTCAGACCTCTCCACCATGACCCGTCCATCTTGGGTGGCTTAGTTTCATTGAGTTAGACAAGCTGTGGTCCGTGTGATAAGATTGGCTAGTTGTCTATGATTGTGTTTTCAGTCTGTCTGCCCTCTGATGCCCTCTCTCAGCACCTACCGTCTTACTTGGGTTTCTCTTATCTTGGACATGGGGTATCTCTTCACAGCTACTCCAGCAAAGCGCAGCCGCTGTTCCTTAACTTGGATGTGGGGTAGCTCCTCTCAGCCGCCGCCCCTGCCCTTGGACCTGGGGTAGCCTAACATTCAGAAAACTAAGATCATGGCATCTGGTCCCATCACTTCATGGCAAATAGATGGGGAAACAGTGGAAACAATGGCTGACTTTATTTTTGGGGGCTCCAAAATCACTGCAGATGGTGATTGCAGCCATGAAATTAAAAGACACTTACTCCTTGGGAGAAAAGTTATGACCAACCTAGACAGCATATTAGCCAGTCCAGGTTCGATGCATGATACTGGATGCTTGGGGCTGGTGCACTGGGACGACCCAGAGGGCTGGTATGGGGAGGGAGGAGGGAGGAGGGTTCAGGATGGGGAACACATGTATACCTGTGGCGGATTCATTTTGATATTTGGCAAAACTAATACAATTATGTAAAGTTTAAAAATAAAATAAAATTTAAAATAAATAAATAAATAAATAAAAGTAATGAAAACATTAAAAAATAAATAAATAAAAAGCAGAGACGTTACTTTGCCAACAAAGGTCCATCTAGTCAAGGCTATGGTTTTTCCAGTAGTCATGTATGGATGTGTGAGTTGGACTATAAAGAAAGCTGAGTGCCGAAGAATTGATGCTTTTGAACTGTGGTGTTGGAGAAGACTCTTGAGAGCAGCTTGGACTGCAAGGAGATCCAACCAGTCCATCCTAAAGGAAATCAGTCCTGGGTGTTCATTGGAAGAACTGATGTTGAAGCTGAAACTCCAAAATTTTGGCCACCTGATCCAAAGAGCTGACTCATTTGAAAAGACCCTGATGTTGGGAAAGATTGAAGGCAGGAGGAGAAGGGGACGACAGAGGATGTGATGGTTAGATGGCATCCCCAACTCAATGCACATGAGTTTGGGTAAACTCCGGGAGTTGGTGATGGATAGGGAGGCCTGGCGTGCTGCAGTTCATGGAGTCGCAAAAGAGTCGGACACGACTGAGCAACTGAACTGAACTAAACTGCACTGGCCGAGATACTTTCAAGAGTTTTATAATAATATAACATTTTGAACAAAAAGTGTGAACTGGAATTGTTAAATGATTCTCTCCAAATTCTCCCACACTTTATAGATTAAAATATGGGACTTCACTTTCCCCTTCTCCAAAGAATTCTGAGGAAAAAGTGGATAATTTAAAATGTGTGCTGTTGATAAATTTGTAAAAAAGATTAAGAAATACAAAAAAGAAGTATCAAATGAGATCATCTCATTCTGATTTGCTTCCTATAAGTATATGAAATCAATTCAGTGGCTTTTTCCATTTGCAAATTCATGGGGTTACTTGCAATGACATTCTGCTTCTCACATTCCATTGTAGCAAGAACAAAGGACAAAACAATGACAGCTGTCTCAGCTGGCATACTTATAGTTTATAACTTTTGATTATTTCAATTCAATTCAATTTTGCCCATTCTTCTTGCTAGATAAGTAGAGGGCCTACTAAACAAACATACTAATTTGAGTTATATCTGCTTTTGTTGAGGAATACATTTAAGGAACCAACATTTCAGAGTTCAGAGGATTTGGTAGAAAAAATTCAATATGTAACACTAAAAATATAGATATTACACTTGTGTGGTGGATTGAAAATAGCATTGGGCTTTTAGTCCTAGGTCTACTCTACTCAGGCTTCCCAGGTAGCTTGTGTGCTTAGTCACTCAGTAGCGTCCAACTCTTCGTGACCCATGGACTGTATCCCACCAGACTCCTCTGTACATGGAGATTTTCCAGGCAAGAATACTAGAGTGGGTTGCCATGCCCTCCTCCAGGAGATCTTCCCAACCCAGGGATCGAAACCAGGTCTCCCACATTGCAGGTGGACTCATTACCCTCTGAGCCACTAGGGACTTAGTGGCTTAGTGATAAAGAATTTGCCTACCACTGTAGGAGATGGGAGTTCAATCCTTGGGTAGGGAAGATCCTCTGGAGGAGAAAATGGCAACCCACTCCAGTATTCTTGACTGGGAAATCCCATGGCAGAGGAGCCTGATGGGCTACAGTCCATAGGGCCACAAAGAATTGGACACAACTGAGCGACTGAACAAACACAAAAACACTCCTCTGCTTGAAGTCTTGGCCTTGGGTGAATTGTCTACTCCCTCTGAGCTTCAGTTTACTCATCTACAAAGGAAGGTTTGGAGTAGGCAGTCACTAAAGGAAGTGCCTTTGCAATGCTGGCAGCAGATGTTTCTGTGAAATACTTCATTTTAGTGTGCAAAGATACAGGTAGTTTAGAAACAATTGGATTTTATCCCTGGCTAATTGTGCAGTTACATATGAGAGAATCTTCAGGAGACTCAGTGACTTTTCATTTCCATTTTTTCATATTCTTAGGGAAGATTTGGCTCATAACCCACCAAGACATTAAGGAAATGACCCTATTCATTTTGTCTATGCCATGAACTTTTAAATAATGATTACTTTCCACTGTTTCATTATGTTGCTAGATGATGTACATTCAATTGCATATTAACTCTTTCCATCCATGTAATAATTTTCTCTGTAACATTCCTGAACCATATTATGTGTACTTATGGAATAATAAAAATTTTCACATATTACTTTTCTCACATAAGTTTTGTAAATATGCTTCTTTCAATGGAAATTCTTCCACAAAGGTTTTTTTAATGAGCTAAATGCCATTCTTATTTTTAAATCTACAAAAGCTATTTTATGGAATATATCTAGTTCATTCTCATTACCCAGGGTTTCAAAAGAAAGAGCACCATAATGGGGTAACTCCTGTGCTGTGAGGCACTGGGCAGTGAGAAACAAAAGATAAATTTCTTCCTAATAGATACAGAAAATGGAATGCTTTCTATTCTGTGTGACTTTAGAACATGTGCTGCATTTTGAAGGTTAAGAGCAAAATCAGTTTCGCAATCCAGTGATAGTTCAAGTCATATTTCTGGGCCCTAATTTGATTCATTTTCAAGTTATTCCAATAAGGCAGTTATAAAATAAAATGTGTTCCATCACTCATAGTCCCTCTATGTTAACAACTCAGATTTTTTATCATTTGAGCTGATTTTGTCCTTTAGCAACTGATTTCCAGTATCCATATGCCTATTAGACATCCCTAAAGCATGTCATTTATTCATATTTGTATATCATGTTGTAGTCTTTGTTCAATCACTAAGTCATGTCTGACTTTTTCTACTCCATGGACTGCAGCACTCCAGACTTCCCTGTCCTACACTATCTCCTGGAGCTTGCTCAAACTCATGTCCATTGAATTGGTGATGCCATCTAATCATCCTGTCCTCTGTTTCCCCCTTCTCTTTCTGCCTTCAATCTTTCCCAACATCAGGGTTTTTTCCAATGAGTCAGCTCTTTGCATCAGGTGGCCAAAGTATTGGAGCTTCAGCTCCAACATCAGCCCTTCCAGTGAATACTCAGGGTTGATTTCCTTTAGGATGGACTGGTTTGATCTGCTTGCAGTCCAAGGAACTCTCAAAGAGTCTTCTCCAGCACCACAGTTCGAAAGCATCAATTCTTTGGCACTCAGCCTTCTTTATGGTCCAACTCTCACATCTGTACATGTCTATTGGAAAAACTATAGCTTTGACTATACAGATCTTTGTCAACAAAGTGACATCTCTGCTTTTTTAATACACTGTCCAGGTTTGTCACACCTTTCCTTCCAAGGAGGAAGTGTCTTTAAATATCATGACTGCAGTTACCATGCATAGTGATCTGGGAGCCCAGGAAAATAAAATCTGCCACTGCTTCCACTTTTTCCCTTCTATTTCCCATGAAGTGATGCGACTGGATACCATGATCTTAGTCTTTTGAATGTTGAGTTTTAAGCCAGCTTTTTCTCTCTCCTCTTTCACCTTCATCAAGAGGCTCTTTAGTTCCTCCTCATTTTCTGCCATTAGAGTGGTGTGTGTGTGTGTGTGTGTGCGTGTGCATGTGCTAAGTTGCTTCAGTTGTGTCTGACTCGATGTGACGCTACAGACTTCAACCTGCCAGGCTCCTCTGTCCATGGGATTCTCCAGGCAAGAATGATCTAACTCATGTCTTTATGTCTAACCTGCATTGTCAGGTGGATTCTTTAACACTAGCACCACCTGGGAAGTCCCATTAGAGTAGTACCATCTGCCTATCTGAGGTTTTTTATATTTCACCCTGCAATCTTTATTCCAGCTTGTCAGTCATCCAGCCCAGCATTTTGCATGATATATTCTGCATATAGGTTAAATAAGCAAGGTGACAATTTACAGCCTTGATGTACTCCTTTCCCAATTTTGAACCAGTCCATTGTCCCATGTCCAGTTCTAACTGTTGCTGCTTGACCTGCATACAGGTTTCTCAGGAGACAGATAAAGTGGTCTGGTATTCCTATCTCTTTAAGAATTTTCTACAATTTGTTGTAATCCACACAGTCAAAGGCTTTAACATAGTCAATGAAACAGAAGTAGATATTTTTCTGAAATTCCTTTGCTTTCTCTATGATCTAAAAAATGTTGGTAATTTGATCTCTGGTTCCTCTGCCTTTTCTAAACCCAGCTTGGTCTATGGCCATATACCCTGAACGTGCCTGATCTCATCTAAACACAGCTTGTACATTTGGAATTTCTCAATTCATGTACTGTTGAAGCCTAGCCTATAGGATTTGAGCATTACTTTGCTAGCATGTGAGATGGGCACAGTTGTACAGTAGTTGGAGCATTCTTTGGCATAGCATTTCTTTGGGATTGGAATTAAAACTGAAATATCAGCTGTGGGTTCACACAAACATAGGCAGGAGTCACAGATCCTCCACTGGTTAGTTGCCTAATTTGGAGACGGGTCATTTGACCTCTGTAAGCTTCAGTTTTTCTCTTCCCAACATGAAGAAAGTATGCATTAGTATCTACTGACTTGGACAATATGCAATGATAGAAATGCTGTGCAGAAATAAAGAACACTTTTAAATATATTTAAATTTTATTATATAACAGTGAGATATATTATTTGTTCCATTTGTAGTTAATACTTGGTATACACATTAATTTTTGGTTCCTTTGCCATAACTTTATGATCACTTGAGTTCCACAGACCACTTGTTTCTGTAACAAGGACTTTTAATTGGCTTCTAATATCCATTCTCACTTTCTTATCAAATAATTTTTAATTGGCCACATAACTGCCTGAACAATGATTATATTCCATGGAGTCTCATGCAACTATGAGTGACCATGCAATAAAGTTATGACAAATGGGATGTAAGCATAAGTAAAATAGGCAACATATGGGAATGCTGATAAAGGGAAAGCCTGCCTTCTTTATTTATCATCCCTTTTCTGCTGGGTGGAATGCATAAATTATATCTGAATCTGGATCAGCCATTTTGGTCATGAATTGGAAAACTATGTTGAAAGTACAGCAGTCATCTTATGAACCTGGACCACTGATCGTTAAGGACCACCCATACTAGGCTGATCCACCAAGCTGGACCTTTATGTGAAAGACATTGATTTTTAATCCATTGTTACATTTTTCTAACAGCTGAATTATATTCTAATGCAGTTGGAAACCACTGAAATAATGTATGTGAAAGAGCTGATCAATGTTAGTGATGCCTTATAATTCCCTAGGTCACTTTCTCCCTTTCTTGAGCTAACTCCCCTTGAGTTTGTCCTATAACTCTATAATACTGTTGGCTTATGGACTTGTGGGCCTCCGCAAGATTGGAAAAATCTCCCTTCCCCTCGGCAACACATCCCCTGCTATGTTAGTTATTTTGACCTTCACGAACAGTTATGCATAGCAGTTCTCTGAGATATCCTCTGAATTCTCTGAAGCTATAATATGCAGTACTTTTTATAAGAAGCACTTTTGATTATTAGCTTCACTGAAAGTAATAGGCAAGCAGATTTGTGGTGCTGTTTCCATGTGTGTTCAAGATTGCATTGCCACTTTATAATGCTCCTCATTACTCACAAGCTGATTAGATAGTTGAAATCAAATGGAAAAATGACATAATTTATTACCTTTACAGAGTGTATTATAAAAATATAAACAATAAAAATTATTCAGAATTAATAGAATATAAAGCACTATTTTTTCTCCTAGTGAAATTATAGGTGGAATTGGATCATATCTGGGTAGTAATGCAACATCCTGTTAACTTTCAATTACAGTCCTGAACAGCAGCACTCACTCATGCTCACATGCTCTCTCTTTCTCTCTGATAGATATTGTAATTAGGAGTTTAGACCAGAAGATAATCCAATCGACTGAATACTAAATGCATTACATGATAATAATTGAATTCTCATATTTTAATATGCATATACAATTTAGAAACTCAAAATCATACTGAATCCAGAAAATTTAATTACTGTATAAATACATATTTGTTGGGCTATAAACAATGAAATATCACCACATCCCCTTACTTTTTTATGTGATGTATTGTTCCCTCAACTTAACAATGTTTTTTTTGAGACATTTAATGCTGTTAGCTGTTGCAATGAGATATTAAGAAGTTTTATTCTTTATTAGGATTGAGGGTATGTGGTTACAACCAAATACTTAAAGAACTCTATGTTTAATATTCTGCTCCTAACTGCAACAGTGCATCACTATGGCACCTCCATTAGCTTGTTCAATATTCCAGAGACTGCTGCGCTTGGCAATTGGAGAACATCAGAAGATAAGCTCTATAAAAACCATCTATTCCTTCAAATATAGAGCACATCTGTTGACATCTTAAATGATAATTAATAAATAAAGGACTCAGGCCTCATTCAAAATTGATACACAATGAATTGTCTCTTTTTTCTTTCTCCAAATACATAACTCAAATAGAAACCAAAGCAGAGTTCTCCCTTTGGTAAACTAATTGTGCTTTAAGTTTGAAGAGAGAAAAACAATTCTCAAAGCATAGGTTTACTTTCAAAGAAAGAGAGAGGAAGAAGCTTTTAAAAGAGAAAGGTATTTGGCTATTACTGTTAAAAAAAAATGCATGAGTGAATTTTTAGGCCATGCCAAGAGAAACATGGATACTTGGAGGGCTATATGGACACTAGTGCTAATTAGAATACTGTCTGTGAGCCATTTCTTACAGGTTTCAGGGCCTGTACCAACTAATCCTATCAGAGAATTTTAAAATAAGGTCATTATCATGCATATTCTGAAAAATACACTTATCCTTGAATATCAGCTTGGCTATGGATTATTTAAAAATATATATTAAAGGCAGCACTGTTAATGACCAGAAAGACTTCTCCACTTAACCTATGTGATATAAAATTATTTCATGACAATATATTTTAATGACACCAGCATATTTGTCTCTTTAGATTTCTGAGGTGGAGAGAATTGCTGTTCTGAAAAGTAGTAATATCGATATGCACTATTACTGGAACAAAGAGTGTGATTAGTCTATATTCTGCAACAGTTCCTCACTAAGCTATATTTAGTAAAGAGAGAAAAAAGTCTAAGGCTTCCATCCTCATGCAGTTGTAGGTGCTCGATTGTTATGTTTGGAACTTAATCTATAGGCACACTGATGTGTTTGTGATAAAGAAAAAGTAATTATCTATTTTATTAAATTATATGGTAGTTTGTTCTGATATCTCATTCTGACTCATGCTCTAGCCTTTTTTTCTCATTTTTGTATGGACGATTGTAGGGAGGCCTGATTTGTCAGGGGTATAGATTTCTGTCTAGTTAAAGGACGGGTGCCAAACAATTGATTTGATTGCTGAGCCGTTAGGTCATTAAGTTGCCTGAAATAACCTTGTTGCAAATGTTCATTGGTGATCCAATCTGAGACTCTGCACTCAGGGCTTGCTTATTAGTATCTGTGGAAAAAATACTAAGTTGAATTTTCCCTTTGTAATTGCAAAAAAAAATGTAGTCAGATATATGTATGCCACCAGAGTAAAAGATGGAGAAGGAAATGGCAACCCACTCCAGTACTCTTGCCTGAAGAATCCCAGGGACAAGGAGCCTGGTGGGCTACAGTCCATGGGGTTACTAGGAGTCAGACACAACTGAAGCGACTTAGCAGCAGCAGAGTAGATTTGTGTATGAAACTACTTGTGACTTGAGGATATACATATGTCCTCTCCTTTTCAAGCCCTTTCCTATGGCCTGATATTCTACTGTTAGGAATTTATTTTTTTTTTTACATTCAAACTGTGGCAACCTTGGAGAGTGAGATGACAAAGTTCTGGAATATGAGGGATTGGACTGCATGAACTGCAGCAGTACTACGTTTGTGAACAAAATGAGAATGCTGAGCACCTGTAGGAATATATCAAGAGAATGAGCAGAGAGGTCACTGCAGAGTTTTTCCTTCTTTAAAATTTTGCAAGCAGACTTTTCCAATCCTATTTCACAGACTCCAAAGAAACTTAAATCTTATAAAAGGAGGAACACTGGACTTAGAGTCCAGGGTCCTAGACGAAGCTATGTTCATTCATTGCATGCCCTAGGATAAGCCTCTGGAGAAGAAAATGGCAACCCACTCCAGTATTCTTGCCTAGGAAATCCCATAGACAGAAGAGCCTGGTGGGCTACATGGTTGCCAAAGAGTTGGACATGACTTACCAACTAAACAACAACAATGCTTGATGTAACCTGAATCAAATCCAGGTCATTTTGCCTCTTGTCTATGTAATTAGCTAAAACCATATACTGTCTCTATTTTGTCATTCAAAAGTATAAATATTGTCCTTAGAGTTTATGAAAAGATTTACAAATAGGGAGATTTACAGTTAGACTAGTATCTCAGTTAAGTATTATGAGCCACCTGTAGATATCATTACTTTTTACTCTTAACCAAGGTTTCTAAAAATGTTTCTAAAATTCAAATTTATCATTAATAATGTCCATTTTGGGCACTATGAAATATTTCACAAACATAAAAATGCATACAATGTGTATATGTAAGATACAAGGAATATAATGACCTCTTATGTAGTCACTATCCATCTTAAAGATAACTATCTTGAATTATATTTTAATAAAAACTGTATATATTAAAGCATATAGCATGATGTTTTGATATGGATATACTTAGTGAAATGGTTTCTGCAGTCAAGCTAATTAATGTATCCATCTCCTCACCCTATGTGCATGATTTGATAAATGTATACCATCAAATTTTCCTTGATCTGGAGTTTTGATATATACTTGTTTGACTTCACCTTTTTTCATTCAATGTTATGTTTAGCCCAAGACTTTGTGTGAGGAATGAGCCTTTCTTGCTTTAAGCCATCAAGATTTTTAAGCTGTATATTATCTAGCATATACTAATAAATATTGCCACTTCCATTTTCCTAAGAGCATAGAAAAAAGGGAGCAAAAGTGAAGAATAATAAATTTAAGGCTGCAATTACATGAATAATTGTCTTTATACATGTTAATTATAGAGATGTAACTGCACTAAGTTTAGCATTAATTCTCATATAAATACTTGGTGTCAGATTCATAAGTGAAACTTCTTTGGCTAATGGAAGGCTGTACCTGTAGCTACTCCAGGAAAAGAGACACTCTACAGCTAAGTTGATACTAAAGTAGACCAATGAAGAAAAATAGCTTTTAACACCATCAACCTTCAATCTTTTAAGGCATTTGGGTGGGATGGCTATCCTGTAAGGCAGATACCACCTAGTGTCCTTTCTGTTTCAGTTGGCTACACTGAATTACTGATCTAAACCATCTTGGAGGACCTGTCATAATGCTAAGTTTCCTGAATTCACAAACCATTTCTTTTATTATATGAGGACTCTAGGGAAATCTGTCAGGCATTCCATTTTGTCTCTGATACTGTAGTTGAACATACTGATGCCATATGGCAGCATCTGGTCTATGAAAAACAAAACAAAAAAATAATAATAATTTCATTAAAAGTGTTTAAAAATAAGTTTGAGGGGTTTCCAAAAACTGACTACAATAGCAATACTGAAAGCAGTATTTCAAATTTCTTGGAAATAATTTAAATTTAAAAGTGTTTTTTTAAAGCATATACCACAAAAGAAAGAAAATATTCAACACATTAACAGATTAATGGGTTAATGGGGTTAAGGAAAGAGTAGGGTATGAGGGAAATGGGTGTGGCTCTATCTTTGTGGTGAGAGTCAATTCTTAGGTAGGTTGATAAGGAGTCCAGGGCCCTTGAGGAGAAAGGGGTCTGGGGCCCTCAAGGAGGAGAAAAGGGACAAATGTTTTTTCCTACATTGCTTTGTCTCAGTCACATAAAATGTGAGGTAACAGGTAAGAAGTAAGTGGGATCTCTGTATTAATGTTACAGTTGCCTATAAATCTATAAGTGTCTGAAAATGAAAAAAGACAAGAAACAGAAAGGGAGAAAATATTTGCAAAACACATACCTGGTAAAGGACTTGTATCTAGAATATATAAAAGAATCTTGCTCATTAGTAATGAATAAACAATCCTATCAACAAATGGGCAAATGATTTGAATAGACATTTTACCAAAGAAGATATATGAATGACTGATAAGCATGTGAAAAGAATACTCAAACATCACTAAATCTTTAGAGTAATGAAGATAAAAATCACACAATAAGACACTCTTTCACACCCACTAGAATGGCTATAATCAAAACCATAGATCAAAAATAAAAAGTGCTCCAGAAATTGGAACTGACATACATTTCTGGTGGGACTATAAAACTGCACAATTTGGAAAAAAATTGGCAGTTCCTCAAAAAGTTAAACATAATGTTACCATATACCCAGAAATTCCACTCCTATGTATATACCCAATAAAATGAAAATATATTGCACACAAAAACTCTTACACAAATGTTCACAGCAAAATTATTCATAGTAACCAAAAGGTGTAAATAACCCAAATGTCCATCAACTTATGAATGACTAAACAAAATATGGTATACCCATCCAATGGAATATTATTTAGCCATTAAAAAATGAAGACATGCTACCACACCTCAGAAACTTAGTGAAAGAAGCCAGACAAAAAAGACCATATATTTTATTATCCCCTTTGTATAAAATACCCTTAAAAAGGTAAAGGTAAAAATAGAAAGGAAGTTAGTATTTACCTGGTGTAGTGGTTAAAAAAAAAATAGGACTAGTCCCAGGAACTATGAATGTGCAGAAAGTTTCATATTATGGTGACAAAAGTGTTATAAAATTGATAAATGGTGATGGCTTAGGTAATTTTAGCAAACTTGGTAAATTTCCCCCAAAAATCATTGAATTGTATACATGATAAGGGAAAATTATATGATATGCAAAATATGACTCCATAAAATAATTTCAAAACAAGAACACAAAGAATTCTATGTATTATCTCTCACAGGTTACTGGGTAGTGTAGGTTTTACTCTTAAGAATACTGGTTACTTGAATATTTTCTTCCTCATGATTGTTCTCTGTTTAGAAGTCTATTGGGAACTCTAATCAGATGCAGAATTGTTATTGTAATTGGTATCTTGACAGTTGTTAAAGGATGGGCTATTGCTTCCTTTGGTGTAAATGAAGAAAACAAGGTAAGAATGTATCTTTAAAAAAAAAAAAAAAAAGGAATGTATCTTTTGTTTGTTTGTTTCCAATTCAGTTAAATCACTATACTGTTTTAATTCCTTTCAAAGTGACTTAGTAACCTTCTTTCTGAGGTGCATTTATCAGGAACTGTGTTTACACTATTTGAACACTTTTGCAGGAAGTCTGCAGAGCATGAGCAAAAACAATTATTTTTATTAGATAGTTACAAAGGTTTTATAGATGTGTCTTAAGTATTTTGGAGTATTGCAGACATTCACCAAAGATGACATTATTTTCTTGATGTATCCATAAACTGCCATTAAAAAATATGAAGGGAATTCATAGTGACAAAAATACATAATGCAGATAACATCCAAACATTCGAATATTCATCATTTAGTGAAAGATATACATTCCTACAAAGTCCACTAAGAACTGATTGTGTATCTGTGTGCATGTGTGCCTGTGCATACAAATTGGAAAGAGAGAAATAAAATGGCCCCCGTTCATAATCAAACTGATTATCTATGTAAAAAAATTCCAAGAAAACAACTTGTACAACAAATGAGTTTAGCACAATTGCATAAGATCAACATACAAAAATCAGTCATATTTCTATATACTGTCAATGAACAACTAGAAACTGAAATTTAAAACATATTCAATTTATGATCACCCAAACAAAATGAAATATATATGGATAAATCTAACAATACATAAATATTTTAAAGTGATGTTTATTTTTAAAGTAATTTTATTTATTTATTTTTTTAATTGTGACTGAGATTTTTTCTTTCTTTTTTTTTTTTTACTTTACAATATTGTATTGGTTTTGCCATACATCAACATGAATCCACCACGGGTATACACGTGTTCCCCATCCTGAACCCCCCTCCCACCTCCTTCCCTGTACCATCCCTCTGGGTCATCCCAGTGCACCAGCCCCAAGCATCCTGTATCCTGCATCGAACCTGGACTGGCAATTTGTTTCTTATATGATATTATACATGTTTCAATTCCATTCTCCCAAACCATCCCACCCTCTCCCTCTCCCACAGAGTCCAAAATACTGTTCTATACATCTGTGTCTCTTTTGCTGTCTCGCATACAGGGTTATCGTTACCATCTTTCTAAATTCCATATATATGCGTTAGTATACTGTATTGGTGTTTTTCTTTCTGGCTTACTTTACTCTGTATAATAGGCTCCAGTTTCATCCAACTCATTAGAAGTAATTTTAGATTTAAAGGAAAAATGAGTAGAAAGGAAAGACATCCCTCCCTACTCATACAGTGTTCACTATTACAGTTGGCTCTCCAGCAATTCCACTCCCAGGTATATATCAGGAAAAAACAAAAATAGTAATTCAAAAAGATACATGACCCCAATCTTCATAGCATCACTATTTACAATAACCAAGATGCAGAATTGACCCAAGTATTCAACAATAGATGAATTGATAAAGAAGATGTGCTACGTATGTGTTTGTGTCTGCTGCTAGGTCGCTTCAGTCGTGTCCGACTCTGTGTGACCCCATAGACGGCAGCCCATTAGGCTCCCCCGTCCCTGGGATTCTCCAGGCAAGAACACTGGAGTGGGTTGCCATTTCCTTCTCCAATGCATGAAAGTGAAAAAATAAAGTGAAGTCGCTCAGTCGTGTGTGACTCTTAGTGACCCCATGGACTGCAGCCCACCAGGCCCCTCCATCCATGGGATTTTCCAGGCAAGAGTACTGGAGTGGGTTGCCATTGCCTTTATATATATTTATTTATAAATCATGCATGCTAAGTCACTTCAGTAGTGTCAGACTCTGTGTGACCCTATGGAATGTAGCCCTCCACACTCGTCTATCTATGGGATTCTCCAGGCAAGAATATTGGACTGGGTTACCATAACCTTCTCCAGGGGATCTTCCCAATCCAGGGACTGAGCTCATATCTCTTAAGTCTCCTACATTGGCAGGTGGGTTCTTTACCACTACTGTCACCTGTGAAGCATATATGTGAATATATATATTATATATAATATTATGTGTATTATTATAATTACAGTCTATAATAATTATACACTTATAATTATAAATATATATAATTATATGAAAATACTGAAATTGAAATGAAAACTTACCTTTCCCAGTCCTGTGGCCCATTTCCTTCTTTTATATATACAAAATATATATAATATTATATATATTATGTGATTATATATTATAATATTATATGTTATATTATATTATATGATTATATAAATATGTTAAATATAATTTTAATTATATAATCTCATATATATTATAATTAATAAATTCTATTTAATAGAATAATACAATATATATATACATTGCATAATAGGCAATATATATTATGTATTATATAATATCTAGAGCAAAAAAAAAATCAGAGAAGGCAATGGCACCCCACTCCAGTATTCTTGTCTGGAAAATCCCATAGATGGAGGATCCTGGTGGGCTGTAATCCATGGGGTTGCTAAGAGTAGGACATGACTGAGCAACTTCACTCTCACTTTTCACTTTCATGCACTGAAGAAGGAAATGGCAACCCACACCAGTGTTCTTGCCTGGAGAATCCCAGGGACGGGGGAGCCTGGTGGGTGGCCATCTATGGGGTCGCACAGAGTTGGACGTAACTGAAGTGAATTAGCAGAGCAAGAATATGTGTATAATGCGTAATATATATATATATAATATATATCACAAACTATAACTAACAAAATACACTAAACATAATATAATATATATTGTATAAAATATATAGCATAATAAATATACCATACAATAAATAGTATATGTATATTAAATATAATATTGTATATTGTATATATACAGTAAAAAATCTATTCTAAATGATATATAATAAAAGTATATAAATATATTTATAACAAATATTGGATATATATAATAAAGATTTTAGTCTATATTGTGTATATAAAAATCAGATAACATGTACTATAATACATACAATATATAATATATTCTGTATATTAATATATAATATTGACTATTGTATATATTATATATATATTTTTAAATCACTGCAGAGGGTGACTGCAGCCATGAAATTAAAAGATGCTTACTCCTTGGAAGGAAAGTTATGTCCAACCTAGATAACATATTCAAAAGCAGAGACATTACTTTGCCAACAAAGGTCCGTCTAGTCAAGGCTATGGTTTATCCTGTGGTCATGTATGGATGTGAGAGTTAGACTGTGAAGAAGGCTGAGCACCAAAGAATTGATGCTTTTGAACTGTGGTGTTGGAGAAGACTCTTGAGAGTCCCTTGAACTGCAAGGAGATCCAACCAGTCCATTCTGAAGGAGATCAGCCCTGGGATTTCTTTGGAAGGAATGATGCTAAAGCTGAAACTCCAGTACTTTGGCCACCTCATGCGAAGTGTTGACTCATTGGAAAAAACTCTGATGCTGGGAGGGATTGGGGGCAGGAGGAGAAGGGGACGACAGAGGATGAGATTGCTGGATGGCATCACTGACTCGATGGACGTGAGTCTGAGTGAACTCCTTACAAATACAATATGTACATACATATTCTTATAATACATAAATATGTATACAATATGTATAATATATATATGCATATGTATGTCTTAAAAGTTATACACCATAAGTATTTATCACATATATTATATTATACATTTGATATCTATGATATATATAATGTCAGGTATATAATATCACACATGTATATATTTAGATACACATATAATATAGGCATTATGGGTGTATATATATATAAACATGAGTCTATATTTAACATATATATATGCATATGTGTATAAGCATTTATATATAATGTATAAACACACATACCTATGTATAATGAATAAATTTTAAAATTATGTTTATATAATAAAATCATGTAATGTGTAATAAAACTTATAATATATGCTATATATATACAATATATAATATTGTCTACATATGTACTTATAAAATATGTATATGCTATATATGTGATATATAATGTATAGTATATAATGCTGTATATATTAAATATGTAATGCATAGTGTATTATTTGTTATATATATCTATTTATATACATATATATACTAAAAGATATATGACAAAATATATCATTACATATTTAATTTATAATACAAAGTACATAATATATATTAGTAATATATATTGCATAACATATATGTATATATGTGGCTATATATGTATAACATATAAGCATATGCAAGCATACAATTTTATACATACATAATTCATGTTGAATATTGTATATTGTATGTTATAATTGTACATATATACAAAATAACACATATATACATATACATAAATATGTATATGGATAAATATACATACTTTATGCATACATATGTATCTGTGTATGTATGCATATAGATATATACATAATATGTCTATGGACCATATATAATGAACATAATATATAGGTATATTACATATATACAAAATATTTTATTTTAAAATATATATTAGATTACCATGTATATTTATTGCATTATCTATTGTCTAATATACATATATTTTATATATCCATAATATATGATACATGTGTATATTGTATATAAAATATAATAATATATAATACTAACTATATATACTATATATGTGCTCTCTGTACAATACATAATATTGTATATATATATATCTTATTTCACATATTGTATATTATATGCATATGATATATACTATATTACATATATTGCCATATGTAAAGTGAATAGGGTGGTAATATATATGTTTCCTGCAAGAGTGATATTGGCTTCTGTTTAAAATCCCTTCTATAAGATACTTGTGTGGGTGCTTAGTTGTTTTAGTCATGTCTGACTCTTGTGTTATACCATAACACACTTACAGTCTATTTTCTACATACAAGTTTGTACCTCTTAACCACTTAGCCCTATCATGCACCTCCTCTTTCCTGTCCCAACTTGTAACTACTAGTTTTTCTCTATATTTGTGTGTCTGCTTCTCTTTTATTACATTCATCAATCTTAATTTTTAGATTGCACATATAAATGATAACATAGAATATTTCTCTTTCTCTGCCTGACTTGTTTCATTCAGCATAATACCCTAGAGGTTCAATCATGCTGTTACAAATGGCAAATTTTCATTCTTTAATGCCGAGTAATATTCTATTGTGTGTGTGTGTGTATATATATATATATATACCATTTTATACATTATATATGATCATCACATAATAAATATGTTATATTTATTATATAAGGTTTTCCATGTATATATATAATAAATAAATTATATAATAGATATATTATAATATTACATTATATTGTTTAATAATATATATTACATTATATATTTATTCTGTATATATTGTATATATGTATATATACAATGTGTCATATATATTGTATATAGTATATAAAATATATATGTATATTGTACATATAATAAAATCATATATTTAATATAATATATAAGATATATAATATATGTTATATATATACACACTATAACTTATTACATACATTGTATATATAATTTATTATATATATTTTATAATATATGTATGTATTTTATATATGTGACATATAATATATAGTATATAGCATTGTATATATTACATATATAACATATAGTATATAATATTGTATATATTACATATATAATATGTAGTGCATTAAATACTGTAAATATTTATGTCTATACATATACATATATGTATATAATACAGATACATATTTACATACATATATTATAAGATATATGGCAAAATATGATTATATATATAATATGTATAAAATGTATGCTAATAATATATATTGTATAATATATATGTACATATATGGCTATATAGCTGAGTTCAGTTCAGTCGCTCAGTCATGTCCAGCTCTTTGCGACCCCACGGACTGCAGCATGCCAGACTTCCGTGTCCATCACCAAATTCTGGAGTAAACTAAAACTCATATCCATTGAGTCAGTGAGGCCATCCAACTATCTCATCCTCTGTTGTCCCCTTCTCCTCGTGCCTTCAATTTCTCCCAGTCAAAAGATCTTTTGCCCACTTCTCCCACCTTCAATCTTTCCCAGCATAGGGGTCTTTTCAAATGAGACAATTCTTTGCATCAGGTGGCCAAACTATTACAGTTTCAGCTTCAGCATCAGTCCTTCCTATGAATATTCAATACTGATTTCCTTTAAGACAGATTGGTTGGATTCTACGTATAACATATGTACACATATGTATTGTATATACATATATTGTGCATTGTAAATTATATATTATATATACATAACTAAGGCAATGCCAAAGAATGCTCAAACTACCGCACAATTGCACTCATCTCACACGCTAGTAAAGTAATGCTCAAAATTCTCCAAGCCAGGCTTCATCAATATGTAAACCGTGAACTTCCTGATGTTCAAGCTGGTTTTAGAAAAGGCAGAGGAACCAGAGATCAAATTGCCAACATCCGCTGGATCATGGAAAAAGCAAGAGAGTTCCAGAAAAACATCTATTTCTGCTTTATTGACTATGCCAAAGCCTTTGACTGTGTGGATCACAATAAACTGTGGAAAATTCTTCAAGAGATGGGAGTACCAGACCACCTAATCTGCCTCTTGAGAATTTTGTCTGCAGGTCAGGAAGCAACAGTTAGAAATTGACAAGGAACAACAGACTGGTTCTAAATAAGAAAAGGAGTACGTCAAGGCTGTATATTGTCACCCTGTTTATTTAACTTCTATGCAGAGTACATCATGAGAAACGCTGGACTGGAAGAAACACAAGCTGGAATCAAGACGGCCGGGAGAAATCTCAATAACCTCAGATATGCAGATGACACCACCCTTATGGCAGAAAGTGAAGAGGAACTAAAAAGCCTCGTGATGAAGTGGAGAGTGAAAAAGTTGGCTTAAAGCTCAACATTCAGAAAACGAAGATCATGGCATCTGGTCCCATCACTTCATGGCAAATAGATGGGGAAACAGTGGAAACAGTGTCAGACTTTATTTTTCTGGGCTCCAAAATCACTGCAGATGGTGATTGCAGCCATGAAATTAAAAGACACTTACTCCTTGGAAGGAAAGTTATGACCAACCTAGATAGCATATTGAAAAGCAGAGACATTACTTTGCCAACAAAGGTCTGTCTAGTCAAGGCTATGTTTTTTCCAGTAGTCATATATGGATGTGAGAGTTGGACTGTGAAGAAAGCTGAGCTCTGAAGAATTGTTGCTTTTGAACTGTGGTGTTGGAGAAGACTCTTGAGAGTCCCTTGAACTGGCAGGGGATCCAACCAGTCCATTCTAAAGGAGATCAGTCCTAGTGTGTTCTTCGGAAGGAATGATGCTAAAGCTGAAAATCCAGTACTTTGGCCACCTCATGTGAAGAGTTGACTTATTGGACAAGAATCTGATGCTGGGAGGGATTGGGGGCAGGAGGAGAAGGGGATGACAGAGGATGAGATGGCTGGATGGCATCACCGACTCAATGGACGTGAGTTTGAGTGAACTCCGGGAGTTGGTGATGGACAGGGAGGCCTGGCGTGCTGCGATTCATGGGGTCGCAAAGAGTTGGACACGACTGAGCGACTGAACTGAACTGAACTGAACTGAAAGTGAATAGGCAGTAGGAATATACTGTAATGTCCTAGAGGAGTGGGATGGAGAGGGAGATGGGGGCAATTTAGGACGGGAGAGACATATGTATACATTTGACTGATTTGAGTGATTCATTTTGATGTATGGCGGAAACCATCACGATATTGTAGATCAATTATTCTCCAAACAAAAATAAAATTTTTTAAAAAGAAAACAATATCATAATAATAAAGAGTAAAATGAGGCAGAGGAACAATGTCAAAAAGGCAAAATGATTGTCTGGGCAGGGCTTACAAATAGCTGAGAAAAGAAGAGAAGCAAAAGGCAAAAGAGTAAGAGAAAGATATACCCATCTGAATGTAGAGTTCCAAAAAATAGCAAGGAAAAAAAATAAAGGCTTCCTAAGTGAATAAGGCAAAGAAAGAAAGGAAAACAGTAGAATGGGAAAAACTAGAGATCTCTTCAAGAAAATTAGAGCTACCAAGGGAACATTTCACACAAAGATGGTGACAGTAAAGGACAGAAATGGAATGGACCTAACAGAGGCAAAAGATATTAAGAAGAGGAGGCAAGAATACACAGAAGAACTATACAGAAAAGATCTTCATGACCCAGATAACCATGATGGTGTGATCACTCACCTAGAGCCAGATATCCTGGAATGTGAAGTCAAGGGGGCCTTAGGAAGCATCACTATGAACAAAGCTAGTGGAGGTGATGGAATTAAATCCCAAAAGATGATGCTGTGAAAGTGCAGCACTCAATATGCCAACAAATTTGGAAAACTTAATAGTGGCCACAGGCCACAGTGGCCTTCATGGAAAAGGTCAGTTTTTATTCCAATCCCAAAGAAAGGCAGTGCCAATTTTCCAACTACCACACAATTGCACTCATCTCACATGCTAGCAAAGTAATGCTCAAAATTCTCCAAGCTGGGCTTCAACAGTATGTGAACAGAGAAGTTCCAGATGTTCAAGCTGGATTTAGAAAAGGCAGAGAAACCAGATATCAAATTGCCAACATCTGTTGGATCATCAAAAAAGCAAGAAAGTTCCAAAAAACATCTACTTCTGCCTTATTGACAATGCCAAAGACTGTGTGAATAACAACAAACTGTCGAAAATTCTTAAAGAGATAGGAACACCAGACCACTTGAGAAACCTGTATGCCAGGAAACAACAGTTAGAACCAGACATGGAACAATGAACTAGTTCAAATTTGGGAAAGGAGTACATCAAGGCTCTATGTTGTCACCCTGCTAATTTAACTTATATGCAGGGTGAGTGAAAGTCGCTCAGTCCTGTCTCTTTGCGACCCCATGGACTATACAGTCCATGAAATTCTCTAGGCCAGAATACCAGAGTGGGTAACCTTTCTCTTCTCAAGGGGATCTTCCCAACCCAGGGATCGAACCCAGGTCTCCCACATTGCAGGTGGATTCTTTACCTGCTGAGCTACAATACACAGGGCACATCATGCAAAATGCTGGGCTGGATGAAGCACAAGCTGGAATCAAGATTGCCAGGAGAAATATCAATAATCTCAGATATGCAGATGACACCACCCTTAAGGCAGAAGGCAAAGAGAAACTGAAGAGTCTCTTGATAAAGGTGAAAGAGGAGAGTGAAAAATCTGGCTTAAGGCTCAACATTCAGAAAACTAAGATCATGGCATCTGGTCCCATCAATTCATGGCAAATAGATGGGAAAACAGTGGAAACAGTGACAGACTTTATTTTCTTGGGCTCCAAAATCACTGCAGATGGTAACTGCAGCCATGAAATTAAAAGACTCTTGTTCCTTGGAAGAAAAGTTATGACCTACCTAGATAGCTTATTAAAAAGCAGAGACATTACTTTGCCGACAAAGGTCCATATAGTCACAGTTATGGTTTTTCCAATACTCATGTATGGATTTGACAGTTGGATTGTAAAGAAGGCTGAACATCAAAGAATTGATGCTTTTGAACTGTGGTGTTGGAGTAGACTCTTGTGAGTCCCTTGGACTGTAAGGAGATCTGTCAATCCTAAAGGAAATCAATCCAGAATATTCATTAGAAGGATTCATGCTGAAGCTGAAACTCCAGTACTTTGGCCACCTGATGTGAAGTGCTGACTCATTAGAAAAGACCCTGATGCTGGGAAAGATTGAAGGCAGGAGAAGGGGAAGACAGAAAACAAGATGGTTGGATGGCATCACTGACTCAGTGAACATGACTTTAAGCAAGCTGTGGGAGATGGTAAGTACAGGGAAGCCTGGCATGCTGCAGTCCATGGGATTGCAAAGAATCAGACATGACTGAACAAGCTCAATAGGTACAAACTTTCAGTGTAAGGTGACTAAGTTTTGAGCACCTAATATTTAGCATGGCTATTATAATTAATAATAAATATTATATATTTGAAATTTGCTGAGAGATCTTAAACATTCTTCAGTCAGTCAGTCAGTTCAGTCACTCAGTCGTGTCCGACTCTGTGTGACCCCAAGAATCGCAGCACTCCAGTCCTCCCTGTCCATCACCAACACCTGGAGTTCACTCAGACTCACGTCCATCAAGTCAGTGATGCCATCCGGCCATCTCATCCTCTGTCGTCCCCTTCTCCTCCTGACCCCAATCCCTCCCAGCATCAGAGTCTTTTCCAATGAGTCAACTCTTCGCATGAGGTGGCCAAAGTACTGGAGTTTCAGCTTTAGCATCAGTCCTTCCAAAGAAATCCCAGGGCCGATCTCCTTTAGAATGGACTGATTGGATCCCCTTGCAGTCCAAGGGACTCTCAAGAGTCTTCTCCAACACCACAGTTCAAAAGCAGCAATTCTTTGGTGCTCAGCCTTCTTCACAGTCCAACTCTCACATCCATACATGACCACGGGAAAAAACCATAGCCTTGACTAGACGGACCTTTGTTGGCAAAGTAATGTCTCTGCTTTTGAATATGCTATCTAGGTTGGTCATAACTTTCCTTCCAAGGAGTAAGCGTCTTTTAATTTCATGGCTGCAATCACCACCTGCAGTGATTTTGGAGGCCCCAAAAATAAAGTCTGACACTTTCCACTGTTTCCCCATCTATTTCCCATGAAGTAATGGGACCAGGTGCCATGATCTTAGTTTTCTGAATGTTGAGCTTTAAGCCAACTTTTTCACTCTCCTCTTTCACTTTCATCAAGAGGCTTTTTAGTTCCTCTTCACTTTCTGCCATAAGGGTGGTGTCATCTGCATATCTGAGGTTATTGATATTTCTCCCAGCAATCTTGATTCCAGCTTGTGCTTCTTTCAGCCCAGCGTTTCTCATGATGTACTCTGCATATAAGTTAAATAAGCAGGGTGACAATATACAGCCTTGACGTACTCCTTTTCCTATTTGGAACCAGTCTGTTGTTCCATGTCCATTTCTAACTGTTGCTTCCTGACCTGCATACAGATTTCTCTAATGGCAGGTCTGGTGGTCTGGTACTCCCATCTCTTGAAGAATTTTCCACAGTTTATTGTGATCCACACAGTCAAAGGCTTTGGCATAGTCAATAAAGCAGAAATAGATTCTTACCACACACAAAAAAAGACTTAACTATGTGAGGTGATGAATGCATTTGCATGATCATGCTAATTATTTCACAATGTACATTAATTGATTTATAAATGATGAATGAGCCTTGTACACATGGAATAAATCTCATTTGGTTGTGGTTTATAATTCTATTATACTTTTTTGCGTTTATTTGTGAATATTTTGTTGAAAATTTTGTTGAAAAACAAGGTGATATATGTTATGAAAGATACTCATTTGTATTTTTCCTTTCTTGCAATGTCTTTGTCTCGTTCTTGTATTAAGGAGTAAACAGGATCCTGATGCTGAAAACTACTAAAAACAGATGAAGAAAATCAAACAAGATCTTAATTAATCATGTGGTTTTGGATCAGAAGACTCATCATAGTAAAATTGTCAATTTTTTCAAAATTTATCTTACAACCTTAGTGCAATTCTTATCAAAATTTCAGCAGGATTGTTTGTTCAGATAATTTTATTTAAAATGTATAAGGAAAGGCAAAGAAACTATACTAGCCAAAATAATTCTGAAAAATAAGGATAAAGTTAGAGGAACTTTAAGACTTTCTATATAGCTACAGTTATCCATATTAATACTGTGTGAAATAATGGCAGCAACGTAAGTCAAAAGGACAGAGTAGACTTTCAAAAGTATGACTGACTGAGAAACGATAAGGATGCAAATATTATTTGAAGGAGAAAAGATACTTTTTCAACAAGTGGTACTGCAATAATTGGACAACCAAATGAAAAAAATGAATCTCAACTTAAACCTCATATCTTATACAAAAATTAACCCAAAATGGATCATGGGCCTAGTTGTAAAACTATAAAAGATTTAAAAGAAAAACAGAAGAAATTCTTTGTTTCTGAGGGTGTGATGAAAAGTTTAGATTTTACATCCAAAGCAAGATCCATAGGAAAAAATTATAATGTAGCCTCGTCAAAATTAAAAATGTTTGCTTTGTAAAAGACTCTATTAAAAGAAGGAAAAGATAAGCATACATATCCAACAAAGGACCTATATCTAGACTACGTAAAAAAATTCTCAAAATGAAATTGCTAAAAATTAAACAACCCAATTCAAAAATGGGAAAAAGACTAGAATATACACTTTACTCAAGAGGGTAAATGGATGGCAAATAAGCACATGAAAAGATGTCAAACATTATTTTTTATTAGTGAAAGGCAAATTAAAATCACAATCAGCACATACCTATTAAAGGGATATGATGAAAATACTATCACGTGCTTATAAGCATGAAGAACAAATGTACCTTTCATATATTGCTGACAGAAATGCAAATTTTACGATCATTCTGAAAAATAGTATTGTACTTTCTTTTAAAGTTAAACACATATTTACCATAAAACCTAGGAACTGAACTCCTGAAAATTTAACCTAGAATAAGAAAACTTATTGTATTAGTTTCCTTTGGCTACTGTAAAAACTTACCTGAAGCTTAGTGACTCAATAGAAATATATTCCCTTACAGATGTGGAGACCAGGAATCTGAAATCAGTTTCACTGGATTTAAATCAAGATGTTAGCAGGAGAGAAATCCCTCAGGAAGCTCTACAGGAGAATCTGTCCCCTGTTTCTTCTATGTCCTGGTGGTTACTTGTGTTCTTTGGCTTATAGCCACATCATTCCAACATCAGCCTCTGTGATCACATTGCCTTCTCTTCTCTCTGGGGCAAATCTCCCTATGCTTCTCTCTTACAAGGACACTTGTGATTGTATTTAGGACCTGCCAAGACAATCCAAGATAATATTGCCATCTCAAGATAATTAATCACATTTGCAAAGCATATTTTGCCACAAGGTAATATATTCACAATTTTCAAGGATTAAAAAGTGGACATCTTTGGAGAACTTTACTCAGCCTACCACAAATGTGTTCACACAGAGGCTTGTGTATGAAAGTTCTTAGCAACTTTTTTCATAGTAATCCCAAAGTGGAAACAATCCAAATGTCCTTCAATGGATGACTGAATAACTGTAGTATATCTACACAATGGAATTCTTTTCAGCAATAAAAGAAACTATTGATTCACACAATTTGGATTAATCTCAAAGCGTTGTGTCAAATAAAAGAAGCTCAGTTTCAAAATGTGCACTATTGTATGATTCCAGTTACAGCATACTCTGGAAAAGACAAGACTATGTGACAGAGAACAGATCAGTGATTTTCCAGGAGTTATGAGTTTTGCAGAGGATATGATTCTAAAGAGACAGCACTAGGAGCTTGGGAGTGATGAAACTGTTCTCATTACGGTGGTTGTTACACGAATCTATACATGAGTTGAAATTCATAGAGCTATACAGCAAATACAACAAATTTTACCTTAATTTTTATTAAAAAATCTGAAGAAGAAATTTCTTCATACAGATTATGTACACAAAGGTCTGGAGGTAAGGGAGCATTGTATTGTGTGTGCATGCGTGATAGATTGCTTCAGTCGTGTCTGACTCTTTGTGACCCTATGGATTGTATCCCTCCAGGCTCCTCTATCCATGGGGATTCTCCAGGCAAGAATACTAGAGTGGGCTGCCATGCTCTCCTCCAGGAGATCTTCTCCACCCAGGGATTGAACCTGCATCTCATGTTTCCTTCATTGTCAAGTGGGTTCTTTACCACTAGTGCCACCTGGGAAGCCCCAGAGTTATTGCACATTTGCTTAACTGTAGTAACTGCTTTTAATATTGATTGGCAGAGGCTTAGAGCACAGGGATGTAGATGGCCAGAGAGAAAAAACTTCAATGGTTTTTCAATAACCCTGAAATTAAGAACATTGACTTTAAAACTGTCTCTGGAAAATCTAATGCCTGACAATAATGAATAAGTGTTCTCATCTCGTGTGCTGATTTTCTCATATAACTGAAAGGTGATGTCTGTAACAGGGACAATTTGAATATCAAAATAGTGATGACTGAATCTAGGAAAAGACTAAAATTTTTCTAACAGAATTCAGTTACCAGGATTTTAATTTTAATTCATTCTCTTGTTTCGTGAATGATCTACCTAAGGAAATGAATAGTTCTTCTGCCTCTGCTGCTGCTGCTGCTAAGTCGCTTTAGTTGTGTCCAACTCTGTGCGACCCCATAGACAGCAGCCCATCAGGCTCCCCCGTTCCTGGGATTCTCCAGGCAAGAACACTGGAGTGGGTTGCCATTTCCTTCTCCAATGCATGAAAGTGAAAAGTGAAAGTGAAGTTGCTCAGTCCTGTCTGACTCTTAGCGACCCCATGGACTGCAGCCTACCAGGCTCCTCCGTCCATGGGGTTTGCCAGGCAAGAGTACTGGAGTGGGGTGCCATTGCCTTCTGCCTCTACCGTCCCAGAATTAACAGAATCACTCCATGTGTCCTCTTCTTGAACTTCCCACACATCTATTGCTTATCTTTTTTAACAATTCATTTGTAGTTAACTTTATTATCATTTGCCTAGGGCCAACTTTTTTCTTTTCACAGAAGTTTGCATGGATCTTTGAAAAATAAATTCATGATATAACTGTATTAAGCAGAATTATTGACAAGCCATGTGAAGTTCTCATGCCTTGCAGTAATAAGGAACACTTGTGTGAAATAGCAACAACAACAAAAAGTTCAGGTTGCACATATTCCTTTGATACTCTGTATTCATAAAACATGGACCAGCTACCTTTTGGTTTTGAGGACACAAACCAATTCTGTCAACCATATTCCACCGATTGGTTTAAAAAATGTACTTTACTTTTTCATTTTACTTTTAATTAGAGACTACTTGCCAACCATAAAGAATGTTGAGTACAAAAGATTGAGGGCAGGAGGAGAAGGGAGCAGCAGAGGATGAGATAGTTAAATAGCATCAGGGACTCAATGGTCATGAATTTCAGCAAACTCTGGGAGATAGTGGAGGACAGAGGAGACTGGTGTGCTGCAGTCCATGGGATTGCAAAGAATCGGACATGAGTTAGCAACTAAACAACAACAAAGTAGCTACTTACCACAAAAGTTGAAAACATCTCATCCTGTCACAACTTTCTTCTTTAAATTACTCTCATATTCTTAAATGTCAATTAGAATTTAATAAAACATTAAGTTTACACTGCACTGCAGCTTTCAGCAAAGTTCTCTGACATTGGAGAAAATATATTTTTGGTGACGTTTCTTCCTTGATTCCTATATTGAAATAAAAGAGTATACTGAAAACACTTGATGCACTGTGAATAGCTTCTATCTTTTCTCCAGATATTATTACAAATACATTTTTATTTGACATTTCTATTAAATCATTTTTATAATGCCAATAAAGACATAGTTCCATTTCTTAAGAATCAGGTACAAGGAAGAATGCAACATATAAATTAATATAAAATATAATCCTTAAAATAAGTTACAGTCTAAAGGAAATAAAACAGGTGTATGTGCATGTGCACACACATGTATTAACACACATACATGGAGTTAAATAGCAAAACAAAGCATGATAATCAGTGGCAAACAGAATTTTCAGTGGGAGGAGTTAAATTTGATATTTGAATCTACCTCTTGCTATGTGACTCTAAGAAAGTTGCCTGAAACTGTCAGGTTTTAGATGTTTCATCTTAAAAACAGAAGCAATAATACACAGAGATATTGTGAAGTTTTTATTGAATACTGTATATGAAAGTGTACAGGGTCTCACATCCAAAATAGATAAAGTCGATTGAGCACCAGGGCAGTGACTGTACCCAATGCGGGGATCTCCAGGTCAGATACCCTTTTATAGTACTTAAAAGAGCCCTGCTACTCTGGAAAGAATATGGGCTTTGGAGTCAGGTCTACTAGGTTTTAAATTATGGCTTTGCAATTCATGATTGTAAAACATTGTGCAAGTGAATTAACCTTTCTGATTCTTATTTTCATTATTTTCAAAGGGCATATTATTAACCACTTACCTCAGAGAGTTATTGTGAAGATTAAAATAATATTACTATATAATTTAACACCAGGTGCCTAGACAGCATATTAAAAAGGAGAGACAGACATTACTTTGTTGACAAAGGTCTGTCTAGTCAAAACTATGGTTTTTCCAGTAGTCATATACAGTTGTGAGAACTGGACCATAAAGAAAGCTGAGTGTCAAGGAATGGATGCTTTTGAACTGTGGTGTTGGAGAAGACTCTTGAGAGTCCCAGTCCATCCTAAAGGAAATCAATCCTGAATATTCATTTGAAGGACTGATGCTGAAGCTGAAACGCCAATACTTTGGCCACCTGATGTGAAGAACTGACTCATTAGAAAAGACCCTGATGCTGGGAACGATGGAAGGCAGGAGGAGAAGGTGACAACAGAGGATGAGATGGTTGGATGGCATCACCGACTCGATGGACATGAGTTTGAGCAAGCTTCAGGAGTTGGTGATGGACAGGGAAGCCTGGCATGCTGCAGTCCATGGGATTGCAAAGAGTCAGACACGACTGAGCAACTGAACTGAACTGAACTGCCCAATATACAATGGAATATAAATTTACTAAAGTGAATCTTCCTCTCAGCTTTACAAAGATCACAGGAAGTTAAACAGAGAAGAGTGAAACCCACATACTAAAATAGATTATGAAACACTAATGAGTTTATACATATATGTTAGAGTGTATGTGCTATTATAAACTAATCTGTGGAAAATCTCAAGAATACAAAAGCATAACCACAGTGCCCTTTTGTTGTCAGTCAACAATACCTACTCATTAGAGAAGAGAGTGTATGGAGAGAGTGTCCACTTGTCCCTATCCAAATCTCATTGTCATACTGTGGCAGACAGACTGATGGCAGAAGAGAAAATCATCTGTGAAAGGAGCCATTTGATGGTCTTGCTTGTCTATTCCTAAATCAAAATGTTCCCTATAATTTGTTCTCAAGAATATTTAAAAGTCAGTGGCTTCTTATAATTCTAATCTATTACTTTTTCATTTTGAGCTGAACTCCAGTAACTTTTGCTACTGTTTTTATCTATATCTTACTTCCACTGTTCTCCCACATTCGAGGCAGATGCTTTAACCTCTGAGCCACAGGGAAGCCCTTATAGATTATAAATATTTCTAAATATTTTTGTAAGATAAAGGACAAAATGTCAATGACTAAGTTTGTACTGCATTTGTTATGCAAACCCTTTGGCAAGCACTTACTAGTGAAAGAGAAAGGTACCTGCAAGCACAACTGTAGTTCTTGTTTAGTTGCCGAGTCTTGTCTGACTCTTTGAGACCCCATGGACTGTAGCCCACCAGGCTCCTCTATCTATGGGATTTCCCAGGCAAGAATACTTGGTTGCCATTTATTTCTCCAGGGGATCGTCCTGACCTAGGGATTGAACCTGTGTCTCCTGCATTGGCAGGAGGATTCTTTACCACTGTGCCACCAGGGAAGCCCCAAGCACAACTGTATTGGATGTATTAATGCTAGAGCTGTCATGGTTTTAATTTGATTGTTATTTATTGAGCAGTCAAAATGTGTTAGGCTGCATAAAGAACACACTGAAAGCATGATCTGTATATTAAAGATTTTATACTCTAAAAAAGGAAATCCATTAACTCAACTACAGAATGTATTCATTTATGTAATCATTTGTGAAATCTTGATTAGGTAACTCATTTAGCTAGTCTTATACTTAGCAGGTATTTAATATCTTTCTATTTAAAAATCGTGTTGCTGCAAATAATATTTCAAGATACTTTAATGTGATATTGCTCACATGTATGAAATTATTCCTCCCCATTTGTAAGCTGATTAACAAATATCTCATCAAGCACAAAAACCTCAGCAGATACGGACGAACCAGAACAAACTGAGTCCTCAGAGAATAGCCATGTTCATTTCACATTCGTTTTCAGAAAATGATCATACAAGGGGAACGGACGCCCTCAGAATAACAAAGCAGTTGTGGTGGGACAAAGAATTCAAGGTTATACTGCAGCTTGATTCATAGGAATGTGAGATTGTCCATTTCTTACTCCACCAATCCGTTGTGAGCATTCACAGGGTCCCAATTCCCTTGCAAAACACTGGAGATATAATGATGAAAACGGACATGGTTTTTGCCTTTTGAGACATTTGCAATCTAGCTGCAGAGATGGGGAAATTATTCATTTGTCAAACAAATATTTATTGAGTGCTTTCTTCAGGCTAGACAATTTTTCTAGAGCTGGGGAGATAGAACAAAGAAGAGAGACAGAAATCTCTGTCCTCTTGAGCATATTAAAATTGGGATAGGCTGATGACAAATCTATGTGTGTGTGTGTATGTGTGTGTAGACATATCCTTCATAGATAGAGATAGATATAGAGATAGACCTATATGTGTATATCTACATATATGTCTGTACTCAGATGGTGGTATATGCTGTGGAGAACTATAAATTAGTAGAGAAGGAGAAGGTGTGTTGGGTGATATAGGAAAGGTTTGGGGAAACCTCACTAGTAAGGTGATATATTAGTAGAGATCTCGTAAGGTGAGCAAGTAAGACAAGACTTGTATAAAGGGAGTGGGCTGGGAGAGCATTCCAGGCAGAATAGAAAGATCAAAGACTTAAAGAAAATAGGTGCTTAATAGAGTATGCAGGTATAGCAAAGGGTCAGTGGATCTGACTGGAGCATTCTGAAGCATGGTTAATATTTATAGATGCCAAAACTTCTGAATCATATAGCCCCATCCACTTTTCATCCTTACTCATTAATCCAGTGTCTTTTTCCTTCATCTGTATCCTCCAGATCCTCCTCTGTCACTTCAGTACTTGGACGTGTGATTTAGCCTCTCCTGGCTTGTGGCCTTGACTTTCTCCTGGTTCCCCTCTGGAATGTCCTCCTTGACTTGGTGTGCTTCCAGAGGATATTTGGCTTTATGAACCTTCGTGGCCTCCTGCCCCTCTGTACCTATCCACAGCCTTCATGGAAGGTCTAAGTATATGTCTCATGAGTTTATTGTGAGGGTCAAAGAGATAAGTATGAGTAAGCATCCCATTAACTTTTAAGTGTTTTATACTTGTAATGAAATCTTTAGTTCTAAGGCCATGAGATCTCAAACAAAAAGATGATACCAACAGTAAAGTCATTTTGCAATACCAAATCTAGGCAAAGCAGGCAACCGGGAAAAAAACAGCTAGGCAGGAAGCCTATCTCTGTCAGGGTAAGATGAATCACCAGCAAAAAATAGAGTGGCCTTTGGAAGAGTCAGGGCAGCTGGGTTGACTCGTCCCCATCAGTCTAACAGAGAGTGCCGCATAACTCAGCTTCCTTTCTGCCCCTCTATTTCAAACAATTTATAGATGCATCTTTATTTTTCCTCATGTCAGATGTTTTTCTTCATTTTTCTTTATGCTAGATTCTTTTCTTCTATTTTCTCAGGACATTATATCTTTATGTTTCTCCTCTTGTTATTATTTTCTGCTTTCTCTGCCTTATTATCTTATAGTTCTTGCTCCTTTACCTTGACAGTGTTTTGCTATGGTCCCTGGGGAAGCTGCTTTACAGTTTGCGTTACATGTGATGTTCGGAGTCAACCTAGACACTTTGTCTCTCTGAGAAGACTGTTGCTACACTGAAGTGATTCCTGGAGAGAGGGAAGCAGCATGGTAGCATGGTGAAGAGAGTGATGCATAAGGAATCAGTAAGTCTAGATTGTACCACTAACATGCTGGGTTAACTTGGGCAAATCTTTAGGTTAATGTAGGTCTCAGTTTACCTAAATAAATAGTAAAGTTGCTGAACTAAGTATTCGCTAGGAGTTCCGGATTCCGAAAATGGTAATGTTAATGTGAAACACAAAAAGAACTGTTTGGTTTTGGCAATAGAGGATAGTAGGACCAGAGCTGGTGATTGAACTGTTGGAATAACAGCTCTTGCTTTCTGGTATATTGCATCATGTCACGATCCTCAGGGTGTCTAATGAATGCCCAAAGTACAGACTGGAGACCCTGCCTCCCCAATAAAACTTTCCACTGTGCTCTGCATGTAGTGTATGCTTACTGAAAATAACTGAATATATTGTGGGGTGCCAAATTCTGAAAAAAAAACCCTCTTTATTTCCAAAAGATGGCACTGACAGATTGCTCAGGATGTGACAAAAGACGGTAAAGCAACACTGGAGGAAGCCCTGAGAGAGAGTTCTTGCAGAAGAAAAGTGATGAGGTGAACAAAGCTTCCAGGTTGCTTCGCTAAATAGTCTTGGAGCTCTACAGTCCACTAAACCCTTGACTGGTCAGGATCAAACAACATTGATTCTACCTTCAACTTCACCAAGAATTAAGGGAGTTATGCCTCTGAAGCAAACAATTTTTTAGCCTCTACACTAAAAATAAAATTCAGATAATTTGGAATCGTTTTTGTGAAATTAGGACAAGTCATCTTTCTGACTTGATTCCCCTAGTACCTTCCTTGATTAACCCATATTTGGAAGGTTATGAAGAATAAACTGTGTAGGAGTATAGGCAGCAATGGGATGATTAGTGTGGAGTTATAACCATGAAGGTCAAGTACAGGGAATGCTTGAATTTGTAGAAATGATTACAATTATCTTCCATACCCCTAAATCCATTTTCTTGGTGCAGCTAAATCACAAATTTTGACCTCTTTCCAAACCTAAACCCCCACCCACACTGCATCTTTATCCACCTCATCTGTACCCTTCTCACCTTCTTGAGGTCATCACTCCAGCAATGACTGTTCCCTTCTTTCTCCTATATCAAACATTGAACAAAAATTATTTAAAATCTCTAGTGTCTCTTACGTTAAAAACAAAAATAAATATTTCTCTTACCCTGCATCACCTTCTGGGCTTCCTGGGTGGCTCACACAGTAAAGAATCTGCCTGCAATGTGGGAGACCTGTGTTCAATCCCTGGGTTGGGAAGACCCCCTGGAGGATGACATGGCAACCCACTTCATTATTCTTGCCTGGAGAATCCCCATGGACAGAGGAACATGGTGGGCTACAGTCCATGGGGTCACAAAGAGTTGGACACAACTGAGGGACTAAGCACAGCACATCATCTTCTAGCTACAGCCCCATTTCTCTGTTCCTTTTCTTAAAAAGCAGTACTTCTTAGAAGATGTATCTTTTCATCCTTAAATCTTTCAACCCCCTTTTAGAAGTTTTATTTCATTTTTAAAAACATTTTTCTTTCTCTTTGCTTCCAAGATGACACATTCTCCTGTTTATTTCCTATAATACGAGGCACTCTGTCTCAGTCACCTTTGATTATCTTACTTGCTTCTTCTCTACATGAGTTAAAAATACTGGAGTATTTGCAATATTTCCACTATTCTTCTACCCACCTACATTCTTCCCTGAGCAATTTCAAATCGGTCTATGACTGTACATAGTACCCCAAGTACTGACCTTTGCTTTCAGTTTTGTACTAACATATGACTACCTAATCGTCCTCTCTACTTAGATATTTTATAGGAACCTCAAACCTAAAATGCTGCAAACAGAACACTTGATCTATGGCTGCTCCACAATCAACCTGATCTTCCATAGCCTTTTCCTTTACAGTACCATCCATTCAGCTCCCCGGATCAAACAACCAGAAGTCACCCTTTCTCTTTTCTGTCTTCCTCATTCCCCACAGCCAATCCATCAATAAGCCCAATAGACTGTAAAATATGTTCAGAATTCAACCACTTCTTTCTGTGGTACACTATTAATACAAACCTAGTTCAAACCACCCTCATTGGTTGTCCCCTGTACTCTGAATTGATCTCCTTGCTCTTCTCCTTTCTCCTTTTCAGCTTATTTGCCACCCAGGAGACAAAATAATCCTTTCAGAAGTTGGTCAGACTATGTTGTTCTGCTGTGCAAAATGCTCCCATGGCTTTCCATTAACCTTAAGATAAAATCTAGACTCCTTCCCTACAAGACTGTAAGACCTGGCCTCTGGCAACCTCTTTTATCTCATCTTCCACCCCATGCCTGCTGTTGTTTGGCCACAGCATATTTTTTTTTTCTCAAATATACCAAACTTGTTGCCATCCTAGGACATTTGCATTGGCTGTTTATTTCTATATTTGACATCTATTTGTATCAGTCTTAGCCCCAGTACATGTGGGGGTAAAGCTCTAACTTACATGTGATATTCAATGAGATCAAATATAGACATTGCAGTTGCAGTACGAAAGATGCACATAGTGAGACTTGGAAAGAAAATCAGATACATTAAACTGCAAATTCACTCAAATAATCCAATACTCCCCTAGTAGTCTTCTGTTGAAGAGAAGCTTCTTGAATTATATGTTACTCTTAGTTTTCTATCATACTGTTATTTTAGGGAAGACCTATACTATAGCATGGTAAAAGTTATAATGTTTGTAAAAAATAGTTTCCTTGCCATTGTGATACTTATGCTGACTTTCATTCAACAGAACTGATATAACTAATGTTTTATTTGACTCTTAAATAAAATGAAAAAAGATATGAGATAAGAAAGGAAAAGCAATAAGGAAGTTATTTTTCCATAATTTGGGGAATACTTTGTTTTATAAAACTTTTTGTTCACTATTCCTAGGTTAGAATTGATAGTCATGAAAACTGATTTACTTGCTTCACAAAAATCTATTTACCAAGAGTAACCAATTTTTTTCTTTTCTTTCCTATCAGAATCAATTGAATTGAGCCCGTTCATTTGAGATGACACTATTAAGCAAGGAATGAGCCCTTCTGTGTGACTAAATTGAGACCACTGCAATCAATACATTCAGTGACCTTTCTTAATTCTTTTACTTGGAACGATTGGTTCAACAGAATTTATAGCAAGAACTTAAAATCTCAAGATCAATTGTTTTTAACGTATCCTTTAAGAAAGCTAAAATATCCATTGACATTAGGTTCTCCAGTATGATAATGCAGTAATAAGTCAAATATCTTAAAATTAGATTTATCCAGGAGACTTTGGGGGACTATATTTAGGATCTGAAATAAAAGTTGATTCATAATCATATGGGTCATACATTATTGATTTTTATTTAGAAAAAATCAACAGTTGTAAAATTGGTTTATTCAAATATTCTAAATATAATTTTCTTTTGTGGGAAGAAAGGAAATTTCCCAGAACATTTATATACCTCGTGTCCTTTACAAATGCAGTTCATACACTAAGGTAAACCATCTGTTACCCCTCTAGTTTTGCCATGATGAAACTATTATAATAAGACTAACTTTTTTAAACATATATTTTATGTATATGAAGACAAATGAGCACAGTGAGATAAACTTTTAGAAATTTGTTTCTAACTTTTTGAGGTTGATGTGAATATCCTGAAAAACAGGCCTTTTTCTACTGATTATCATCAAGGTGTAGGCTTGGTAGGTTTCAATCTTGCTAATAGCTGGGTTTCAGTCCCTGCTATCAAAAAAATGCTGAACTTTGCATTGTGAAGTTGAGGTTGAAATGGAAGGAACACAAAAATCTCAGGAAAATACGTGCATATTTTTAACCTAACAACTCTTGTAACAAGAATTAATAAAGTGAGTGAGTCTTGAGAGAGCCAGAATAGAATGAAAATAAATCAAATACAGTGTGAGTTTAAAGAAAAACTACAACCGTACCATAGTGTATCAAATGCAAAAAATGTTATGGAAACAACATATTCTTGTAAGTGCAGTTGCCTTAAACAGTATTTTAAAAACTGAATCTTGGTTTTACATAAAATTTTTTCCAAGTTATGTGATCAGTGGGCAAAAAAAAAGTCTGAAATGAATTTATTTTTATAAATCACGCACGAACCTAGGAGCAGCAAACAACAATTATACTTGATTAAAATTTTTAAACTTTTAACTATTTGTTCTTTCTTCCTTCTTGTTCCCCCTATGTCAAAATCTATCCCTTACATATAAAAATAATGCTAAAATAACAATGCCTGGCTAGTTTCCCCTTTGTTTTACCTTCACTTGTGTTGACAGCTATAGGTCTAAGCTATTTGCAGTACATACTTTAAGTGACAGTGTGAAATTGAAACCAAATCCAGGTTCAAATCCTATCTTTATAAAATTGGGTAACTTACCTAACTTCTTTGAATTTTCTTTTCTTTTCACCAAAAGAAAGGGACCATAAGTTCTACCTGATAGGAATGATGAGTTGAATGAGAAAATGTGTAGGAAGCACCTGATTTGTAGTGACAGTCAATAAATGATCATTTCCCTCCCTCACATATTTGTCCTGAACAGTGAAATAGTCATATGGTATATGTATTACTGTCTGGCATTTTGTACAGGTCTTCTTATCAACACAGAGGTTTTTATCCCACCAAATCATACCTTGCTGTAAATACTTTTATAAAACTGACAAATAACTAATTTATCAATGTCAGTCCTATTTCCAATTACCATATCTATCCTAGTCTTATTACTTATATTTTTAATATTTTTATTTGATGTTGCCAAGTGTTGAAGCTAAATTCTAATCAGCCTTTTGAATATATTAGGGTTTTTTTAAGTGATAGGGAGCTACAAGAATTTATTATCGTACTACCTTACATGTTATAGTTGTCGTGTATATGGCACCTACAATATACTGAAAACTTCACCAGATAATATTATACTTTTGGCTTTCCACATAGATATACATGTTAAAGAACTTTAAGAGGACAAAAATAGTCTTCTATATTTATGCAGATAGTGGCCATTTCTTTTGTTCTTCCTTCATTCCTGAAGTTCCAAATTTTTGCCTTGTATCATTCCCCTTTAATCCAAACAACTTAATTTAATATATTTTTAGAGAAGGTCTGGTAGCAATGAATTCTCTTTATTTTTCTTCAACTAGGAATGTCTTTAATTTGCTCTCATTCCTAAAGACTATTTTCACTGGATATGGAATTCTAGCCTGGCAGTTTTCGTCTTCTTTTTTTTCTTAGAGCACTTTAAAGATGTTTCATGTCTTCTGATCACCAGGGTTTCTGAGGGAAAATATTCAGTCATTTGAACTGTTGCTTCTATTTCGGTGATGTGTCATTTTTATTTAGCTGCTTTCAAAAATTTTTTAGATTTATCTTTGGTTTTCAATGCCTTGTTTATGATGAATCTAATTTTGGTTTTCTTTAAGTTCGTCTAACTTTTATTTTGCTGAGTTTCTTGAATGTGTAAATTTATGTCTCTGAACAATTTGGTAAATTATTAGCAATTATTTTTTCAAAATTTTGAGTATCAATATCTTTTTCTTATATTTATGAGACTCTAATCACATGACTACAGCCTCTAATGAGATTGTCCCACATTCTCTTTTTTCCCACTCTGTTCTTCAGATTGAATGATTCCTATTGATCACTCTCCAAGTTAACTGAATCCTCCCTCTGTTATCTTCACTCTGCTTCTAAGTACACTAATGAGGTTTTTTGTTTCTTTGTTTTTACTTCAGGCACTTTATATTTTGGTTCTAAATTTCCATTGGGTTCTTTTTCAGTTTCTTTCTCTTCTAAGAATTTCTATCTTTCCATTAATTCTAAAAGAGTTCACTTTACCTCAGATAATATGTCTTTAACAACTGCTGTAAAATATTTGTTGATTCCAACACCTGTGTCTTCTCAGTGTTGTCACAGTGATTGTATTTTTCTTTTTTTTTTAATTTTATTTTATTTTTAAACTTTACATAATTGTATTAGTTTTGCCAAACATCAAAATGAATCTGCCACAGGTATACATGTGTTTCTTTGAGAATTGGTATGACTTTCCCAGCTATTTGCATTTTGAGTAATTTTAGACCATATCCTGAACATTGTGAATATTATGTTGTAAGACTCTGAGACCTGTTTAAATCCTCTGTAGTGTGTAGATTTTTTGTTTATTTGATTTAGGAGCCAATCGACATGATTAGGTTTAAATCACAAACTGTGCCTCAACTTTTGTGAGCACTGGTTACAGTATCAGTTCAGGTTTCAAAATCTTTGCTATGGTATTTGTGTCTGCCCCAGGTTATGTGCCACTCAGGGGTTAAACTTAGGTGGAGATTTATGTTACAGTTCAGTTCTCAAACGAGGCTTCGGCTTAGTTGTTTCTATTTCATCTGTGTGCTGCTTAGGAGCAAGCCCAAGATATGTATTGGTTCATACGCTGATTTAGGAGGTCCTTTTCTCTAGCATTCTCTCCAGGATTGCACCCATACTTGATGGCTCTCAGGGGCCCTTATTTCTGTTTCTTTTGGCCAGAATGTTAGGCTTCTCTTTGAGTTTTAGTCCCCTTCAGGCTCTCTTGCAGTTAGGGCTTCCCTTAAGGCAGAGAAAAATTCTTTAAAATTTTTTAGTATTCATTTTCACTGTGTACTTCTGTGACATGTTCCAGCCTTGGGTCAAAACCCATTACAAAGGAGAAAAATAAAATCAAGAAATTCAGCACCATTTTAGTCATTCTTCAAGTTTTGACTTCTCTTTCTAATCTTCCTGTTGTTATTTACTTTTAAGAGTCCTCAGGCAGTTCCTTCATGTATTCTTTCCACAATTTTTAGCTATAATCAATGGGAGAGGAGGCTATAATGGACTTACTCTATTTTGGTCAGTATTGGAAGTCCTTTCCATTTTCCAAGAGCATTTTAACTTTCAATTATCTGGATCACTGAACTTATAGTTATATCTCTGTCCTTTACACACATATCCTGCACTGGGTATTTCCCTGAGGATGGATAAGGGAGTATCACTCAAATATCAAAATACTGCTGCCTAAACCAACTGAAGATAAGTCATTTAAGTCATACAGCAGCTTTTCTGTCTATTCACACAAAAGAGTTTTGCCCACAGGATGGTCTCTTGTGACAATGAGCCATCATGAATATCTTCCTTGGTCGGTGGAACTTACCAGTCTATGACACTCACATGTTATCAATTAGCATCTTCTAGATGCCAGCTTAAGTGGAACAAGAAGCACCATCTCTCATTAGAAGGAGATATAATTTCTGAGGTTATTTCTCTGTGGATATGGGTTAGCACTAACCATCTTTTTTTCTTACGTTTTCATCTTTTTTTCTTACATTTTGGTTGGAGTTGGAAATGGATTTTATGGCCATATATCCAATGAAATCAATTGGCTTTAATAATTTTTTTTTTTTTTGTCCAACACAGTTTTCCACAAATGTTTCTGGCTTTGATTTGCTTTTGCAGAGTGGTGATTTCTTTATACTTTCCTACTTATTTGATTGAGGAGAATAAATAAGTGCTGTATCAGAAATGATCAGCAAAGTCATTCATTCAACAATTATTTCTTGCATTCTTATCATGTACTACACAAGGTGGGGAATGAGGTCACTAGCAGGGCAGACAACTGCTCAAGAATAAAATAACAGGGTGGAGAGGGAGGTTGGGGGGGTGGTTCAGGATAGCGGGGACACATGTATATCCATGGCCGATTCATGTTGATGTATGGCAAAAACCATCACAATATTGTAAAGCAATTATCCTCCAATTAAATAAATTATTTTTAAAAAGAATAATGAATTCAAGGAGAACTACTAACTTTCTGAAAAAGGGAAACTCAGGCCCTGATATAACTGTGCCTACTTAGCCAACACTTTGCTGCTGTTTTTTTAATGTCTTTTAAAATTTTATTTATTATCCACTATCAGTGGCAGATTTACTGTAAAACCACTGAAGCTTGAGCTTTCACATAACCCTCACTTTTACAGGCACACCCGACCTAGTTCCAGGCAAACACTGATCTACTTTGTATCAAAATGATCCCTTTTTGTTTGTTCAAGAATTTCATATAAAATGGGATCTTACAGTAAGTGTTCTGTTTCTGGCTTCTTTTGCTCAGAATAATGTTTTGAAGATTCATCCATGTTTGTGCATGTATCAGTTGTTTATTCATTTTTATTGCTGAGTATTCTTTCATTGTATAAATATATTTGAATTTGTTCATCTATTATCTGCTGTTGAATATTTGCCCTGTTTCCAGTTTGGGGCTCCTATTCACAGCTGCTATGAATGTTTGTATGCCTGTGCTTTGTGAAGGCATGTATTTTCATTTCTCATTGGGTAAATATCTAAGAGTGAACTTACTGGCTCAGAGTATAAGTTAAACTTTAGCTTTAAAGAAATTATTATACTGTCTTCCAAAGTAGTTGTTACATTTTAAATTCCCACAAGCAATGTATGAGAGTTTCCACTGCTGACCATATTTGCCAATAGTTGATACTGTTAGTCTTTATGCAAGTATATAGTGTTATCTCATTATGGCTTCATTTTGTACTTCTCTGGTAACTAATTGTTTTACCGTATTTTCAAGTACTTGAGGGCCATTCATCTATCAACTTTTGTGAAGTGTCCAGCACAATTTTATTGGGTTGTACGGGGTCACAAAGTCCATGAGTTCACAAAGACATGACTGAGGAACTGACTGACTGACTGATTGGGTTGTTTGTCTCATTTTGTAATTTTTCTGTGTATATTCTAGACACAAATTCTTTTGCAGAGATTATTAGTAAGAAATTTTCTCTCTGAATCTCATATTTTAATTTTCTTAACAATATTTTTATTGTTAATATGTTTAACAGCAATTTTTTAAATTAGGTGAAGCACAATGTATGAATTTTTTTAAAGTTCTTCATTGTGTAACATAAAAATATTTAATATCCCAAGATACTCTAGAAGTTTCAGAGTCTAAGTTCTACATTCAAGTGTATGATATATTGAGTTAAATTCTATACAGTGAGTGAAGAAGTGAGGTCTATTTTTTTCCATATTCATATCATGTTGTTTCAGTGACATTTGAGAAAAGAGCGATCCTTTCCTTCCATTGAATCACTTTGGTATTTTTGTCAAAAATTAATGATCATATCTTGACTCTTGTTTCATTTCGATTTATCTATATATCTCTCCTAGCATAAATATCACAATGTCTCTTGAACTCAAGTATTGAGAGGGTAACAGGCAGGAAGGCTAGGGGTCCCCAAGCGGAGGAAATAAGCTGCAAGTGTCAGACTTTTTTTTCCTACTCTATATAAAAGTAAAAGGAGGTTCCTTTTAAAACTCTGTGCTGCCATGACAGCACCTTTTTCCACCTGAACTTAGCTTTTCTCAAACTTTGAGCTAACCAATGCGGTTTTTCTTATGGAAATGTTTTTCTTAAGCTATGTTAATGAACTATGTATTTACCTTAGAATCTGCCTTTCTTCAAGATTCATGTCAATTGTTTTATGGCCCAGGATGACTCACTTTGTGCCAAAGCTATCTCAAAATGCATATTTTGGGTGAGGGGCCACTCTCTGTTTTGAGATATTTCCTTTCTCTAATTAGCAGCTTACTAATAGGTATACAGAAGAAATGAAGTCACTTAGTCATTTCTGACTCTTTGTGATCCCATGAACTATAGCCTGCCAGGCTCCTCTGTCCATGGGATTGTCCTGCCAGGCTCCTCTGTCCATGGGATTTTCCAGGTAAGAATACTGGAGTGGGTTGCCATTTCCTTCTCCAGAGGATCTTCCCAACCCAGGGATCAAACTTGGGTTTCCTACATTGCAGGCAGACTCCTTAACCAGCTGAGCCACAAGGGAACCATAGTTATATAATAGGTATATAACTCCTTGCTAAAAGCTAGCAAGGGGGCAGAGTGCCCCCTTCTGATGTCTATGTCAGAAGCTTTCTCTGTCTCTTTTACACTTTAATAAAACTTTATTACACAAAAGCTCTGAGCAATCAAACCTCGTCACTGGCCCCATATCGAATTCCTCTTCTCCGGACGCCAAGAATCCCGGCGTCGTTCATGGCTCATAGCCCCAACATTTTAGTATTATCTGTCTTCACACTTAGCTCCTCTTTTTCAAAAATTTTTTACTATACCAAGTCTTTTTCATTTTCAATAAAACTTTTAGTATCAGCTTGTCATTTCTACAAAATAAGCCTTTTGTCATTTTGATTGTAATTGCATTTAATCAATTTGGGAGAATGAACATCTCAACAATATTCAGTCTTTTAATCTATGAGCATAGCCTATCTCTCCTTTTTTTAGGTCTACTTTTATTTCTTTCAGGTATGTGTTATATTTGTGAGCACACAATTCTTACATACATTTTTGTAAATTCATTTCTAAATACTTCATATATTTAATGCTATCATAGGTAATAATTTTTAATTTCTTTTTCTAATTTTTCATTGCTAGTATATACAAAAGCAAGTGAATTTTTATATTGACTTTGGATACTGCAGCCTTGCTAAATTTGATTATTATTTCTAGTGTTTTTCTGGATTTATTGGAATTTTCTTTGTACATGAACATGTAATCTTCAAATAAAGGGAATTGTACCTCTTCTTTGCCTATTTGCGGAGAAGGCAATGGCACCCCACTCCAGTACTCTTGCCTGGAAAATCCCATGGATGGAGGAGCCTGGTAGGCTGTAGTCCATGGGGTCGCTAAGAGTCGGACACGACTGAGCGACTTCCCTTTCACTTTTCACTTTCATGCATTGGAGAAGGAAATGGCAACCCACTCCAGTGTTCTTGCCTGGAGAATCCCAGGGACGGGGGAGCCTGGTGGGCTTCTGTCTACGGGGTCGCACAGAGTCGGACACGACTGAAGCGACTTAGCAGCAGCAGCAGCAGTTTGCCTATTTGAATGACATTTCCTACCTTATTCATTGGCAAGAATAGCCAATAAAATGTGATTGAATATGGTAAGAGATGATATACTTAATTTGTCTCCAATCTTAAAGAGAAAGTATTCAGTCTTTCATCATTAATGATGCTAGGTGTTGATTTTCCATAGATGATGATATGTAAAAATTAACTCAAAATAGATGATACATTCCACTAGTGGAAATGATTAATAATGGCTTTAAATTCTCTTTTTCTCTTTTTGCATATAGTCAATTTTTCTAGCACTGCTTCTTGAAAAGACTATCTTGCCATCTTTCTCAAAAAAAAAAAAAAAAAGATTGGGTCGCCTTATGTACTTCATTCTGTTCTCACTGATCTATGTAATAATACAGATCTATATTTGTACAAATATTTCTCTATACTGATGATCAGTGTTATAATCAAGCTATGTAAATGTTCCAATTTTGTTCTCATTTTTCAAAATTATGGCTACTCCAGGTTCTTTCAATTGTCATACAAATTTAGTAAACAGTCTCAATTTCTTCAAAGTGTCTTCTGGAATTTCAACAGAGATTGCATTAACTGTATAGATCAATTAGGAAATAGTGGACTTTTCAACTTTCAAACCATGAACCTGTTACACAGTTTCTTGTATTTAGATATTCTTTACTTTGTCTTAGCCATGTTTTGTGGTTTTTTTAGTGTACAGTTTTAGACATATTGTTAAATATATCTCCAAGTAGTTCATATTTTTGATGCTACTGTTAACTAATATTTTCATTTTTCTACACAATGATCATATTACCTGCAAATAAAGACAATTTTACATGTTTTTACCAATATATATGCCATTTTTTTCTTGCCTTAATACACTATCTATTTTAAAGGGAAAGCATTCACCCTTCTACCATTGAGTATGCTATCATCTGTAAAATTTTTATAGATTTTCTTAGTCATATTATATTTCCATTCCTTATTTATTGTGAATTTTAAACATGGATGGATGTTAAATTTTGTCAGATGTAGGGGGGTGCATCTGTTGAGATGATCATTTTTGCTTATTCACATGGTGAATTATACCAAATAATTTTCAAATACAAAAACAATCTTAAACTCTTGGGACAAATCCTACTTAGTCATCAATTAATCTGTTTTTTATTATCGCAGAACTACATTTGCTAAAATTTTGTGAAGGTTTTTGCATCTATGTTCATGGGGGATACTTGTCTAGTTTTCTTTGGCAATATTTTTGTAGAGATTTGGTATTCAGGTAATGTTGGCCACATAAATTAGTTAAGAAGTGATCCCTCCTTTTTCACTTACTGTAAGAGCTTGTGTTGGATTGGCACTGTTTATTCTTTAAATATTTGGTAAAATTGACCAGTGTAGCCAGAGTTTTCTTTGTGGTCAGATTTAATTTCCAAATATTTGAGGGTTTTCTAGATATCTTTTTCTTACTCATTTTTTAATGCAATCTTACTTACTCTTTTCATACAACACATGGTCTATGACATTATTCCTTTAAAATGTACTGAGTCTTATTTATGGCTTATCTAGTTTAAAGTTGCAGTGTGCTTTTTAAACAAATGTATATTCTTATTTTTTGGTAGTGCATGCACGCTCGGTCACTCAGTCATGTCCAACTCTTTGCAACCCCATGGACTGCAGACTGCCAGGCTCTTTTGTCCATGAAGTTTTCCAAGCAAGAATATTTCAGTGGGTTGCCATATCCTACTCCAAGGGATCTTCCCAACCCAGGGATTGAACCCATGTCTCCTGCATCTCCTGCTTTGGCAGGCGGATTCTTTACCACTGAGCCATCTGGGAAGCCTTGTTGTTGATGGTGGTGGTGGTTGTTCAGTCACTCAATCATGTCAGACTCTGTATGACACCATGGACTGCAGCACACCAGGCTTCCCTGTCCTTCACTATCACCTGGAGATTGCTCAAACTCATGTCCATTGAGTCCGTGATGCCATCCAACTGTCTCTTTCTCCTCCTGCCCTCAATCTTTCCCAGCATCAGGGTCTTTTCCAATGAGTCAGCCCTTCACATCAGGTGGCCAAAATATTGGAGCTTCAGCTTCAGCATCAGTCCTTCCAATAATAATTCAGGGTTGGTTTCCTTTAGGACTGACTGGTTTGATCTCCTTGTTGTCCAAAAGACTCTCAAGAGTCTTCTTCAGCACCACATTTCAAAAGCATCAGTTCTTCAGTGCTCACCCTTCTTTATGGTACAACTCTCACATCCATACTTGACTACTGGAAAACCACAGCTTTGACTATACAGACCTTTGTTGGCAAAGTGTTGTTTCTGCTTTTTAATTCACCAAGTTTGTCATAGCTTTTCTTCCAAGGAGCAAGTGTCTTTCAATTTCATAGCTGCAGTCACTGCATAGTCACTGTGCAGTGATGTTGGAGCCCAAGAAAATAAACTTTGTCACTGTTTCTATTGTTTCCCTATCTGTTTGCCAAGAAGTGATGGGACTGGATGCCATGATCTTAGTGTTTTGAATGTTGAGTTTTAAGCCAGCTTTTTCACTCTCGTCTCACCTTCATCAAGAGGCTCTTTAGTTCCTCTTTGCTTTCTGCCAGTAGGGTGGTGTCATCTGCATATCTGAGGTCATTGATATTTCTCCACATAATCTTGATTCCAGCCTGTGATTCATCCAGCCCAGCATTTCACATGATGTACTTTGCATAAAAGCTAAATAAGCAGGGTGACAATATACAGCCTTAACATAGTTGTTTCCCAATTTTTAACCACTCCATTGTTCCATGTTCAGTTCTAACTGTTGCTTCTTGACCTGCATACAGGTTTCTCAGGACCCAGGGATTGAACTGTGGTCTCCTGCATTGCAGGTAAATTCTTTACTATCTGAGCCATTAGGTAAGCCCTTTGTTGGTGGTGGAGAGTTCTGTATATGTTAATTAGGCTAAGTTTGTTGATGGTGCACTTTTAGTCTTCTATATATTTACAGATTTTGTGTCTTTCTATCAATTAGTGAAGTAGAAGTTGTGACATCTGCAACTACTAATATGGATTGGTCAGTTTCTAAGTTCTGTTTTAACTTAAATGATTTTGATGTCCATAAGAATTTGAATGTTATGCCATTTAAAGAATCAATGCTTTTATCACCAAGAACTATCCCTTTTAATCTATAATAGCTTTTATCATCCTGAAGTCTATTTCTCTGTTATTACTATAGGCACTTGAGTTTTCTTATAATTAAGTTTATATGATATATATATATATATATATTTCTATCCTTTCAGTTTTTACATATTTATATATTTGTATTTGATTTCTGAAGATTAGTTTATGTCCTCTGAGAATCAAAATTCAAAGCAGGATTAGACATGCAAAAAATGTGTTAGCTGAAACACCTGTGAGGGAAAATTGTAAGAGCATAATGCAAGTCTGACTTTTGTGCTCAGATGCCAAATGGGGAAAAACTGACAACAATACTTTTAATAATCCCTTCAGTTACATTTGGGCTTCTTTTGTGGCTAAGCTGATAAAGAATCCACCTGCAATGCGGGAAACCTGGGTTTAATCCCTGGGTTGGGAAGACCCCCTGGAGAAGGGAAAGGCTACCCACTCCAATATTCTGGCCTGGAGAATTCCATGGACTGTATAGTCCATGGGGTCGCAAAGAGTCAGACACGACTGAGCGACTTTCACTTTCAGTTATATTTGCTATCTTCTAATTATCCATTATTCATAAATATTGTATTTATTTAGTAATTTTCTTTATATTCTTCCCCAATTGAAATTTATTTTAAAGGAAACATAGCAAGCATAGATAAAAGAGCTTTTCCTAATGTTTCCCCAAGCCAACTTTATCCATAATTACATTTAAGTAGGCTGAAAACTGGGGCTCCTCAAAACTCAGTGATGGGCATCAGGAAGAGGTGCGTTTACATTGGAAGAGGTATGTACCCAATCAACAATTTACTCATTTGCACTTACTACTCTCTCCACTTACCCATTTCTTTCTTCCATCTTTCCTACACCAAACCCAAGGGCTATGGATGCTCCATGTTTAAGCCCTGCCAGCTACCCTGGCACTGGTCAAGTACCAACTACTCCTGGATTGTGCTGCCTGACCTGTTTGGGCAGAGAAGGATTGTGTACATAATTCTGAAATAATTTTGCATATGACAAATAGTAATTTTTCCACATCCTGGGAAACTGTATGTAGAATGTCTCTTCTTTAATTTTATCTTTTCACACATGGTTTCCCATCAAGTACTGCAACACATCAGGCATATAGAGGAGACTTTTCATCACTGGATTCTAATCTTGATTCTCGTTGTACCAAAATTTGTTACTACTTGTGATACCATCTTCAACAGTTTATTTTTATAAACTCAGGTTGTGCTGCGCTGTGCTTAGTTGCTCAGTCATGCATGATTCTTTGCAACCCCATGGACTGTAGCCCACCAGGCTCCTCTGTCCATTCTCAGGTGGGAATGAGTTTGAACTTGCTTGAAAAAAAGGGAAAAGGACAGTGAAGCATGAGCAGAGTAGGCAATGAGGAAAATGAAAGAAGGTGAGTTTCAGAAAGTCAGCAGAGGCCAGATCATAAGGGGCCCATAGCAGTGATTGCAAGGGTTGTGAGTTTCATTCCACGTTCATGAGAAGCCACTGGAGAGTTTTAAGCAGAGGGATAATATAATCTGATTTTTTGTTTTATACAGGTTGATTCCCTTGGGAGTCCTTCGAGACCCACAGCTGTCTGTGTGATTAGTCGCTCAGTTGTATCCGACTCTTTGCCACCCCATGCACTGTAGCCCACCAGGCTCCTCTGTCCATGGGGATTCTCCAGACAAGAATAATGGAGTGGGTTGCTATGCCTGCCCTTCTCCAGGGAATCTTCCCAACCCAGGGATCGATTCTAGGTCTCCCGCATTGCAGGCAGATTCTTTACTGTCTGAGCCACCAGGGAATATCCAAGTCTCCAACAAGCAGCAGAAGAGAGGGAAGAAAACATTGCTTGTGTTACCAAGTCTTTCAGTTTCTTATCTACGTCTGATGGTTCTTTGGACACCATGGGAATAAACAGAAGAGAGTGTTGGAAACATTCTGTGCCCTTCATCTATGATACATGCTCCAGAATGATAGCACAGCTTCCTGCAAGAATGCAACTCTGTCTTGATCCTTATCAAAAGAGGTATGTTCTGAGGAATGCTAGGAGATTCACAGCATACAAGCTGAGTATAGAGTTTTAGAGATTTAGTGGAAAAGATCACTTATTCAAGAAAAAAAATTAAAATGTGGACTGTAATGTCACCTCCAGTTTGTTTGGCTTCTGCGGCACTGACCACTGTTGTTTTCTGCTATTTCTCTTTGGTTCTGAAATTTGTGTTTCTAAAATGGCAACCTGAGTTTCAGACAACCTGTAATTTAGAAATGTTCTATGTTCTAAATTGTACTTTGCTTTCAGGAAAAGCATTTATGTGTCAAGTAGCAAAACAAGAATGAAATGATAGAAGGTGAAGTTCTCCATTAAAGAAAGAAAAATTGAGAGAGACCTGTTAATGTATACTGCAGAAAATAAAAGGGATGGAGATATGAACATGCCTATCAACTTACTTGTATAATACAGTGATTTTCAAATGTTAGAGAAGCATTTTTGAGTCTGTGTTATCATAGTGGAATAGTGCCTGAGGATGCTGTTTTCAGAAGGTCAGAGTTCCACAGCTGCTCAATCACTATGTTGAGAACTGGTCTTTAATCTTCTGGCTTCTTTGTAGTTCTGACATCATGTCCATTCTGTTTCGCTATTATGGAAACATGCCTCGGGCTAATACTTTTGCTTGTTGTACTGTGTGACATTTACCCTCTCTTCTTTATAACAACAACAATAATAATAAGATCAAAAGCTATGATTTATAGAGTGGTAGGCACTTTTCATCAAGATTTAACCTAATTTTTAAAAAAGTCCTGTAAGTCAGGAATTGGGTCCAATTTCCAGATGAGAAAAATAAGGCTACTTCCATGGACGTGATGGTAAGGCCATACTCAGGGAGAGGTCAGAAGATGGGGGCCTTTAGGACAGCACTGTTCCCTCCTTTTCGGTGCCACAGAGCAAGCCAAGTGAGTACAGCTTGGCAGCCTCTACAGGAGCTTTGCTGGTATTGAACAGAAAATTCAGTTCTCACTGTCATTTTGAAGTAGGGACCTTTACACTTTCTGATCTTATTTATCTTGCTATAGACTTTCTGTCTAATAAGAAATAGATTCTCCCAATGTTCAGATGGTCTATATATAAAAGCTCTCCTATTAACAGAAGATGTATAACACCTAAGTATTGCCCCAAAACTATAATTTGCATAGAATAATATAGTATATTAAGTTCTTTTGTGTTGCCTCCTACTATATTAAACTCAAATCGAAGGTTACATATCTGGTAAAAATGACAGCTTTTCTTTTCGTGTAAATGCTTACTGCCCAAGCACTTATTAAAACTAGAATTCCTAAGAGGCACATTTGAAAAGAGAGAAGTGCGGTTGTTGGCACTAATGGGAAGGAAGCTGTGCTTTCATCCTCACATTCTTTTCATTTAAATAGAGGACTGAGAGGATGGAAAGTGTGCAACTCTTCTTTTATTTGTGTGGCATTAGAAGATATGAGAACCACCATAACTGGGTGCTTGGAACCAGTTGCAGCTCCATTCCATTACAGACACTTGTGACTGCATCAAAAATGCCAATACCTTCACTCGCAAGATAAGATCAACTGCCTTCACTTTAATCCTGACTATTTTAAGAAGTGTCAGAAAAACAATTTATCTCTGTTCTGTGTGAGAAAATGTACATGCTAACAGCGGGAGGTCTGTTTAAACAATTTATTTGAAAACCGCCAGCCTTAGCACAGCCTCTGCTGTCAATGGAATCAGTTTCTTCATTCTTACTGACACACAAAATTTTCCCTTTGATCTCACTAGATCACAGCTGTTTATTACAAACTGTGCATCTTGTCTATGTGTCCTGAAGTTTATAAAGTGATTTTTCCAAAGCAACCACGGACTTTTACACTTATGTTTCAAACTCTGGATAGAATGTTGGGCGTATTCAGCAACATTATGCTGCTGCTACATGGCTTTAGTCATGTCCGACTCTGTGCGACCCTACAGACAGCACCCCACCAGGCTCCCCCGTCCCTGGGATTCTCCAGGCAAGAACACTGGTTGCCATTTCCTTCTCCAATGCATGAAAGTGAAAAGTAAAAGTGAAGTCACTCAGTCGTGTCCAATCCTCAGCGACCCCATGGACTGCAGCCTTCCAGGCTCCTCCATCCATGGGATTTGCCAGGCAAGAGTACTGGAGTGGGGTGCCATTGCCTTCTCCCAGCAACATTGTAGCATGGAGTAAATTATATTATGAGAGACTCCTCAGGATTCATTCATCTGTTAGACATTATAGTCATTACACAGAACTAACATGACACCGTGACTCTAAGGCTCTTCGATGCTGAAAATTGCATTACAGGAATGGTTGCTGTTAGTGACTGCACTGCTCTGAGCTGATGCAGTGTCCAGCTCTCAAAGGACAAATAGTACAATACCTTTGAAGTTATTACTCAGGCCATACCTACCCATGGCTTACTTCTGGCCTCAGAGACAGTAAGCCCTGGTATCTATCTTTCCCATTCAATAGCTTCCCAGCTTTCTATTTGCTACTTCAACTGCAGAGGTGGGCTTGCAGCCAAGAGTCTGACCAAAAACTACCCGGTAAGTTATGTGGCCGAGTGTCTGCTAGGGAAGCAAATGGTAGTCTTACCTGAATGAGGAGACAGATAGTGTCATGGAAAAAAGTATGCTTTGTTACTAGGCAGGGGTTCAAATCTCAACTCTGCTATAGATTGGCTGGATGGGTCTATTAACTTGCCTGCTTCTCAGGGTCCTCATTTATGAATTATGCATAATTCCCCATACCTTGTGGAGTTATAAGAATTAAGGGCTATAACATGCAAAAACACTTCACATGGCACCCAGAATATAATAGATACTAATACATGTTCATCTATTCTCCTCACTCATAAATTGAGGAAACTATGATTTGCCCTGCTTATCTTAACCCAAATAACCCATTGTTTTGTAAGCTTTCTTGTGGACAGAGCCTTCAATTTTTCCCACGATGGGTGCTTACATGGAAACTTGAACAGTAAAACAAATTTACCTAGGGATCTTGGGCTCACCCAGTTGTTCTTTCACTGATTTCCCTCAGTGGTCTCTGAGATATTTCCAGGTAACCCAGTTTAAAACTCACTGCAGTAAGGTGGTACTGTAGACTGAGTGTGTGCCCCTGAAAGCATATATTGAAGCTCTAGTCCCTGAAGTGATGGCATCCGGAGGCAAGGTCTTTGGGAAGTCATTGGGTTTGAATGAGGTCATAAGGATAGAGCCCCCATGATAGGATCAGCCAGAGGAGACAAACAAGTGACAAAAGCTATTAGTTGTTATTTTTGTCATAGGTTAAGGTGAACTTTAGAAGCAGGAAAGGTGGTAGTAAGGGAATAGGGAGGTTCTGAGAAGCAAACTGGTTTGATCTGAGCCAGGCAAGCATGCTATGAGCAGAGCCAACATGGTGGGTAGTTGCATAGGGCACAATGCTTAATATGGCCTCACATTCTGTTGAATGTGTTACTGCTGCCATCTTGAAATTTTAGTATTTTGTGAACAAGATGCCCTACATTTTCATTTAGCACTGGGCCCTACAAATTATGTAGCTGGTCCATTACATGGGAATGTAAGTTTTACAGAATTCTAGCCACTTCTTCTTGCTTCCTTCTCTCACGGGAATGTGGCATTGTATAGCAGCTGGAAACTACCTTAAATCTATTCCCTTTTCTTCTCCCTTGAAGCAGATCGTCTTTGTACATTAGTCTTTGGTTTCTCCCACTAGCAGTCATAGTAGATCTAAATCTAAACTTCATCAAAATAATTCATCACTAAATATGAATAAAATTAGTAGTACACAGAGACACTGGAATAGACATGTTGGCTGTACTCATCAGCATTTTTCCTTTGTGAAATTAGAGAGGTGGGGGTTACCTCTAATCTGTGTCACAGAACCATCCGGAGACAGTTAGACATGCATAAGATTTTTAATGCTTCTGTTATATCCATGAAACTGCAAAATGCTTCTTATAGGCATAAGGGTTTTTTTTTTTCCTGGATCTTGATCGTCAAGAGTCATCATACAAGTATTCATCCAAAGAAAGTTTGAAAATGCGTGCTATGTCTGATAATGAATAATTATCTCACCTCAGGAATTGTAAAACTGAGCTGTCTTAGTCTAGGATTCTGCTCACTTTATTAATATCTTCAGTGGGTCATTTTTCCCCCCTAGGTTTGGGCAGATATAAAATGGTGCTGTCGTTGTTCCATTGCTAAGTTGTGTCCAACTCTTTGCAACCCTATGGACTGCAGCACACCAGGCTTTCCTTCCTTCACCATCTCTTGGAGTTTGCTTAAACTCATATTCATCGAGTTGGTGATGCCATCCAACCATCTCATCTTCTGTTTGCCCCTTCTAATCCTGCCCTCAATCTTTCCAAGCATCAGGGTCTTTTTCAATGAGTTAGCTCTTCGCAACATTTGGCCAAAGTATTGGAGCTTCAGCTTTAGCATCTATCCTTCCTATTAATAGTCAGGACTGATTTCCTTTAGGATTGACTGGTTTGATCCCCTTGCAGTCCAAGGGACTCTCAAGAGTCTTCTCCAACCACAGTTCAAAAGCATCAATTCTTCAGTGCTCAGCCTTCTTTATGGTCCAGCTCTCACATCTGTACATGACTACTGGAAAAACCATAGCATTGATCATACAGAACTTTGTCAGCAAAGTGATATCTCTTCTTTTTAATTCTTTGTCTAGGTTTATCATAGCTTTTCTTCCAAGAATCAAGCATCTTTTAATTTCATGGCTGTAATCACTGTCCACAGTGACTTTAGAGCCTTATAAATTAAAGTCTGTCACTGTTCCCATTTTTCACCCATCTGTTTGCCATGATGGAGAAGGGAATGGAAATCCACTCCAGTATTCTTGCCTGGAGAATCCCATGGACAGAGAAGCCTGGGGGGCTACAGTCCGTGGGATCACTAAGAGTTGGATACGACTGAACGACTAACACACACAATTTGCCATGAAGTGATGGGACTGGATGCCATGATTTTGTTTTTTGAACGTTGAGTTTTAAGCCAGCTTTTTCACTCTCCTCTTTCACCTTCATCAAGAGGCCCTTTAATTCCTCTTCACTTTCTGCCATGAAGGTGGTATCATCTACATATGTGAGGTTGTTAATCTTTTTCCAGCCTGTGATTTATCCTGCCTGGCATTTTGCATGATGTACTCTGTATATGGCCTTCCCTGATGGCTCAGATGGTAAAGAATCAGCCTGCAATGTGGGAAATGCATGAGACCTGGGAAATCCTATGGACAGAGGAACCCCACACTCAAATAGGCTTCCCTGGTGGCTCAGTTGGTAAAGAATCCACCTGCAGTGCAGAAGACCTGGGTTCTATGCCTGGGTTGGGAAGACCCCCTGGAGAAGGGAATGGCAACCAACTCCAGTGTTCTTGCCTGGTAAATCCAATGGACAGAGGAGCCTGGTGGGCTACAGCCCATAGGGTCGCAGAGAGTCAGACATGACGGAGCAACTAGCATCACCCACCACCACTGTGCATATAAATTAAATAAGCAGGGTGACAATAAGAGAGCTCTCCTGGTGGCTCAGAAAATGGTATAGTTGGTTTGAAATGTTCTCTGGAATCTGGACTCAATTATCAAAGCAAAAAGAGCAGCAGTCATTTAAGGTGAGGAAGATTGTGAATAGGGCTTCCCTGGTGGCTCAGATGGTAAAGAATCTGCCTGCAATGCAGGAGACCAAGGTTCAATCCCTGGGTCAGGAAGATCTCCTGGAGAAAGGAATGGCTACCCACTCTAGTATTCTTGCCTGGAGAATTCCATGGACAGAGGAGGCTGGCGGGCTACAGTCATGGGCTTGCGAAGAGTCAGACACAACTGAGCCACTAACACTTTCACTTTCAGATTGTGAACATAGCCTGAAACCTAAACCTTTACTTACAGTTTTTTCTGCAGCAATCTCTGCTGGTACTTACACCACAGGTTTCTTCCTAGAGACACTGACATGCCTGGGTCCTAATGTATCTATGTTCTGATTTGTCAGAACAATGAGTTTACAAGTGGATTGGACCACGTGAAACATGGACTGATGGACATACCCATCCTCTTTAATATATATCATATAGTATGACCCTGTTACTGTAACACTCTTTCCTTCAGTGGTGTTTGCTACGAGAGGGATGAGTGTTAAGATTTCTTTCATACTCTGCACGGTGCTCCACAGCAGTGACTGACACTCCCTAGGGCAGGCTCTCCTGGTCCCTTGCCTGGAGTACCACAGCAACGGGATGTCCTCTTCCATCCTGCTTCTCTCCAATGCACCCCTAATACTATGGCCTTTGTGATTTTTCTGAAACAAAAGCCAGGCCACCTCGAGTCTTAGTTACAAACCCTTCAGTGATTTCCCATTGCTTAGGGTGAAGCCTAAGCTGGTAAGGATTTCTGTGATCAGGCTCTGTGTAGATATATCAATGTGGCCAAAGATGAGGGTGATAGAGTGAACACAGGATGGGGTGAGGTCAAATTTTGACTGCATTATGGCTGCTCTCTGCAGTGCCTTCTTCTCTTCCCCCTCCTTTTTTTTTCTGGGCTGTTTAGGCTCACTTACCTTTTCTGCTACCAAATGCACTGTCCTTGAGTTTTCTTTGAAAACTTACAAGAGCTGAGTATGCTCAGAAGGTACAGACAGGTTTTGTCTCTGAATCTGGTTTCTCATTTTAAAACATCACTAAGGCTTCATTCTGAGGGATGGACAGTGCCTGCTTCACAATGTGGATCAGTGAGATCCATCAAGTGACCAAGAAAGGACCAAGATTTCCCTTATCACAATTACACATGTTGTGTTGAAAAGGCTTTCCTAAGCAGTACAAGGAGAAGGATATGGCAATCCATTCCAGTATTCTTGCCTGGAGATTCCCATGGACAGAGGAGCCTGGCAGGCCATGGTCCATAGAGTTGCAGAGAGTCAAACACGACCAAGCAACTTAGCAAGCAGTACAAAATGTAAAATGAGCTGGATAGTGTCACTGGATTTCCCATTTTATTCTAAAAAATAGCCAAGGCCTGGATGACCTGGCCACATCTCTGACCTCGTTCTGACTCTTTCACTCTTTCCTTTCTATAGTGGTGCAAAAAATGTCCTCCTGTAAATATATACATGTCAAATCCCTGAAACCTGTGAGTGGTACCTTCTATGGCAAAATATGTGATTTTGAGAAGAAGAGTTTATTCTGGATTATCCAAATGGGCCCAATATTATCATAGGGGTCCTTATATCGGAGAGGCAGAGAGAGACACACAAAGAAGTCACAGAGAGGAGGAGAAATGAAGGAAGAGGCAGATGTCAGAGTTATGCTGCCACAAGGCACGGAGTATAGACAGTCACAAGCTGGAAAACCAACAAATAGATCCTCCTCTAGAGCCTCTGCAGGGAGCATTTCCCTGTAGACACCTTGATTTTGGACTTCTGGCCTCCAGAGCTATGAAAGAATAAATGATTTAAGCTACCCAGTATATGTAAGCATTTGATAAATATTTGTTAAATGAAAAATCATCTAATATCAGAGATAGAAACAGGTAGTGATAAAGAAAGCATTTTATAACTTACCAGTCATGCTTCCTAAACTGTCCTAATCATTAACTTCACAACCTCCCTAACCCCAACAAATCACTTTAATTTCCCATTTTCAAATACTGGAGTTTAAGGAAAGACTTTGAGACATTTCATGTATTACTGTTGAGTATAACTATTTTTTTCAATCATATAGTCAACAATTTTAAAAAATCAAACTGAAGTTATCAAGTATTTTCTTCTGTATCATGTTGAAATCCTAAGCATAGAATTTCCTAATTAAACAAATATTTTGTAGATATGACCAAAAATGGTGAGTATATTTATTCTGAAGGCCTCTATCTCTTTTTTTCACAGATGTCAGCAACAGATACAATCCATGTGCTTTTGTCTTGCTGAGTCCATGTGACACAGACTAATTAAAGGGCTGTTTATGGTTCTGGTAGATAAAGAGAAAAGATACAAAGACACAGTGTCTACATTGCAGCCAGCAAAATATGCATGCAAAGGTTAGCCAGAAGCAAATTTCCTGAGGGAACAAGAATGGAGAATCCAACAGACTCTTTTGTTTTGATCTGAAAATAAAGTATGATACTGTTTGAGTTCTTTGGTTCCATTTTGTGGAGGAAATGTGCAGCAGAGATCCCAGAAGGGAGTTGAAAGACTTCTGAGGAGGAATTCCAAGACTGTAAACTGCACTCCAGCCTAAGCCTATATGCTGTCAATACTAAGAATTTCTTGATGAAGATCACAGTACTTAGCATTACTATCATACAATGTCAAGTGAAAGGGTCAGAGACAGGTTCTTGAGGATTTGGAAGTTTGCTTTGTTGAAATAAAGCTTCTCTTAAACTGAAAAGTTAAGTCCACTCCACAGTGAAGAGAGATGAAATAATATGCATAATTCTTATGTTTTGATGTTGCAAAAGTTTATATAAATCTGTATTAAGCATTGGAAGAATGCTTAGAATATTTGCAACCAATTACTATAAATATTTATGAGATTAGACTGATTTGGGGAAAGAAAATGATAGAAATAATTACTTTCATTGTTGAACCATTATTCTTTTTAAAGTAAAATTGGTTAATTGAAAAAAAATGACATACATTCAAAAATAACACATATCGTAATTGTATGCTGCTGCTGCTGCTGCTGCTAAGCCGCTTCAGTCGTGCCCGACTCTGTGTGACCCCATAGACAGAAGCCCACCAGGCTCCCCCGTCCCTGGGATTCTCCAGACAAGGACACTGGAGTGGGTTGCCATTTCCTTCTCCAATACATGGAAGTGAAAAGTGAAAGGGAAGTCGCTCAGTCGTGTCCGACTCTTAGCGACCCCATGGACTACAGCCTACCAGGCTCCTCCATCCATGGGATTTTCCAGGCAAGAGTACTGGAGTGGGGTGCCATTGCCTTCTCCAATCGTAATTGTATAGATTGATGCTTTTCCCCCACAGTAAAATTATCCTGTAACTACCACTCAGATCAGAAACAGAACACTAGCAATATCCTGAGAAGTCCCCCTAGTGTTCCCTACCAGTTACTACCCTGCCTTTCACTCCAAAGGTAACTTCCATACTAAGTTATTATTACAACAAAATACTTACATTTTGTTTCATATCTATCATTTAAAGTTCAACAGACATTGATGCTACAATTTAACCTCACCAACCATCAAATTTTATGTCTTTCTGTTTTGTTCTTCTCAAAAAATATCATAAGGGCTAAAGAGACCTGTAAATTTTGATCTGAGACAACCTCTGTTTTCCCCATTTCTGCTTATGTATATGCTGTAATAGATGCTTTTAAATAAGAATCCATATTCTCATTTCTCAAATTTAAAATGTGCTAGAAGCCAAGCACTACAAAGCAAAGCAGACCATACACATACATACACACCAAAAGAAATGTATTTTAGTTTAGGATTATGGTTTTAGTTTCAAGCTTGAATAAAATAACTTAAAGATACTTTCAAAAGGATAAAAATATACTTTAACTGTGTTCTTTTAAATAAGGGAACATTCAGAAGTTACAGGGCTTCCCTTGTGGCTCAGTTGGTAAAGAATCCGCTCACAATGCTAGAGACCTGGGTTTGATCCCTGGGTTGGGAAGATACCCTGGAGAAGGGAACAGCTACCCACTCCAGTATTCTGGCCTAGAGAATTCCATGGACTGTATAGTCCATGGGGTCGCAGAGTCAGACACGACTGAGCATCTTTTACTTCAAAAGTTAAAACCCTTGAATTCCAAAGCTCTTGTCCCCTTTGCTGTTAAACTTGATGATGAAAAAAATTTTAAAAATAATAAAAGATGTAAAAGGTAGATGCGACATACCACTGAAACATCATCTACCTGCCATGGGTACATTTCAATTATATCCATCATGGCCTCCTAGGAACCCCAGGAAGGTTCTAGCAGGACCTGCTAATGGGTTTGCTCTATGGGTAGTAGCTTATCAATGTGAGGACATATCCTGAGTCACTTTATGGAAGGATGAACATCCAGCAAGTTCCAGCCCAAAGTGAATCTTGGAAAGTCAACAAGTACATAATTTTCTTGGCATCTACGAGATTCTGCTGCTGAGACAGAACATGAATACATATGCATGAATAAAAGAAAAACATGGAGGTGCCACGTCCAGACTATAACTTCTATGAATAGCAAAAGTTTCAGCTGGTAAAGATTTATTTTGCAGAGGGATTCAACTGAAAAGGCCTTAAGGACAAGGCCTTGAGAGGGCCTGAATCATCTTTCATCCTTTTTAAATGGCTCTGACTTTCCTGAGATAGCCACAGAGCGGCTGCCAGATGTCTATTTCTAAGTATTTAAACACTGTAAACTAAACTCATCTTAAAGAAGCCTGGTGTGCTGCAATCGATGGGGTCACAAAGAGTCGGACACAACTTAGCGAACTAAACAACAAAGAGATTAAATAGCCATATTCTAAAGATAGTTGCCACTGAGTAAGTCTGATGGCTGTGCCACTATTGGTGTATATGATGAGAAAATTCAGGCATCTCCACAGGTGTTGATATACAGTTTTGTCCGATTTCCTTTGGCTTAAACTCTCCTTGTTCTGGTTTCTGAAAGATGGATCTTCTTTATTCATCTCCGTTATTTAAGTAAAGCTCAAGGTGTATTTAATGAAATCTAAACAAGGATTTCTGCAATATAATTTCTGCATGACAGACATTCAATGCAAGGCTACAATCACTCATGAATTTGCCATTATTATATTTTGTTTCTGTTATAAATGCTTATCACTTTGGCATCTTTCACATCTGTGCTTGTCGTCATGACAATTCCAGCAAGAATTTTTCTTTGTATGTGAAGGTAAGAGAAGTCAGTCAGATTATCAAATTTATCCAGAACCAAGCACAACAGCATCCAGCAATACTCATGTTTTCTTCATCTTTATATCCATGGCAAGATACTTTTCAGGATTTCTTGGCTGGCAGAGACTATTTCTATCTTGAATTTTGTTTAATTTTTTCTGTTTGCTCTCATCCCAGGGCAAAGCTTCCTTAGGTGCAAGTAGAACTGAAATAATAGCTCAGTAGAACTGATATAATAACAAGTACTATGCACTTAGTCAGAGTGATTTTTTTTCAAACACTTCTTAAGTTCTCCATGTCCAGCTTCAGAGACTTCACTCTCGGCTAGAGCTTCCCTGTGTTGATCCAGGAGGCTCCCAAGTGTCTCAATGGTAAAGTATCCACCTGCCAATGCAGGAGACACGGTTTCAATGCCTGGGTCAGCAGAATCCCCTGGAGAAGGAAATAGCTGTCTACTCTAGTATTCTTGCCTGGGAAATCCCATGGATAGAGGAGCCTGGCAGGCTACAGTCCATGGGGTCACAAAAGAGTTGGACAGGACTTACCAACTAAACAACAACCCAGCATGTTGATCCAGGACTTAGCTACCATTAACACCACAGCCATCTCAGCACCTCCTATCTTAACTTCTTCCTCACTAGTTTTGTCTGATTTTGAATTGTTTATAAATGAAGCTTTACAGTACATTCACTTTACTGTTTGATTTTTTCCATTAAATTTATGTTTGTGAAATTCATCCATGTTGTTGCCTGTGATAGCAGTTCATCACTTTTCATTGCTGTTTTAATAATATACCACAATGTATTCAGCCATTTTACTATTTATGGGAATTTGAGTTGTTTCCAGTTTGGGGACACTACAAATAGTGCTACTATGAATATTTTTATCCATGTGTTTAAATAAACATGTATACATATATGTTGAGTATGCATATATACTCATATATACTGGAATGAAATTGAAATAGCTGAGCTACAGCATAAGTACATTCAGCTTTGATAAAGACTGTCGGTATGGTTACATCAATTTGCATACAAACTAGCAGTGGATGAGACCTCCAGTTGCTCTATATCTTTTTAACACTTTGCATTATCATTTGTTTTCATCTGAGCCATTCTGGTATACATATAGTAGTATCTCACTGTGATTTTGTTTCCATTTCTCTAGTGACAAATCATGCTGAGCATTTTTTTTTATTTTTTTTTATTTTTAAACTTTACACTATTGTATTGGTTTTGCCATATATCAACATGAATGTTTTAATGTGCTTACTTTTTTCATTTGCTTATATGCTTTGCTGACAACTTGGATATTCTGTTTATTTAACCAAGGAGGGGAAAGACCTATTTGCTGAAAACTATAAAATACCACTAAAGAAAACTGAAGACAACTCAAAGAGATGGAAAGATATCTTTTGCTCTTAAATTAGAAGACTAAATATTGTTTAAATGGCCATACATCCCAAATCAATCTAAGATTTAATGTATTCCTCATGAAAATGCCCATGAAATTTTTCACATAACTAGAACAAATAATCCTAAAATTTATATAGAACCACAATAGACCCCAAACTCCCAATGCAATTCTGAGAAAAAAAGAATGAAGCTGGAGATAAAACCCCTTCAGACTGAAGACTATACTACAAAGCTACAGCAATCAAAACACCATGGTATTGGCACAAAAACAGACACATAGATCAATGGAACAGAACAAAGAACCTAGAAATAAACTCACATACCTACAGTCAATTAATCTATGACAAAGCAGGTGATGGAGAAAAGGCAGTATCTTCAAAAACTATGTTGGGAAAAGTGGACAGCTACACATTTAAGCGATAGAGTGCAAATATCTCCTTCTATGGCAGCTTTTTAAAAAACAGGTTTATTAAGGAATATTTTCATACCATAAAATTCACCCATTGAGAGTATATGCATTGAATGTTTTCCAGTAATTTGTGCAACATTCACCAAAATTAAATTTTAGAGAATTTTCACAATCCTTAAACAATCCCTCATGCCTGTTTGCAGTTAATTCCCATTATTACCCCTAACCACAGGCAACCACTGATCTCATATTTTCTTATATATTTTGCCTTTTTGAGAATGTCAAGAAAATGGAATGTCCATCATGTAGGGTTTTTTTCTGATTTCTTCACTTAACATGGTGATTTTGAGTTGAGTTCAGTTCAGTCGCTCAGTCATATCTGACTCTTTGCGATCCCATGGACTGCAGCATGCTAGGCCTCCCTGTCCATCATCAACTCCTGCAGCTTGCTCAAACTCATGTCCATTGAATTGGTAATGCCATCCAACCATCTTATCCTCTGTTGTCACCTTCTCCTCCTGCCTTCAATCTTCCCAGCATCAGGGTCTTTTCCAATGAGTCAGTTCTTCGCATCAGGTGGCCAAAGTATTGGAGCTTCAGCTTCAACATCAGTCCTTCCAATGAATATTTAGGACTGATTTCCCTTAGGATTGACTGATTTGATCTTCTTGCAGTCCAAGGGACTCTCAAGAGTCTTCTCCAACACCACAGTTCAAAAGCATCAATTCTTCTGCGCTCAGCTTTCTTTATAGTTCAACTCACATCCATGCATGACTACTGGAAAAACCATGGTTTTGACTATATGGATCTTTGCTGGCAAAGTAATGTCTCTGCTTTTAAATACGCTGTCTCAGTTGGTCATAGCTTTTCTTCCAAGGAGCAAGTATCTTTTAATTTCATGGTTGCAGTTACCATCTGCAGTGATTTTGGAGCCCAACAAAATAAAGACTGTCACTGTTTCCATTGTTTCCCCATCTACTTGCCATGAAGTAATGGGACCAGATGCTATGATCTTAGTTTTTTGAATGTTGAGTTTGAAGCCAGATTTTTCACTCTCTTCTTTCACCTTCATCAAAAGTCACTTTAGTCCCTCTTCACTTTCTGCCATAATGGTGGTGTCGTCTGCATATCTGATGCCACCAATCTAACATCTAATAGCATGTTATAAATTTCTAAGTTCTGCTTTAGCAGCATCCCTCAAATTTTGACATATTTCCATCTTCCTTTTAATCAAAAATATTTTCCAATTTCCCCTATGATTTCTTCTTTGACCCATGGATTATTTAGACACTTGTTTTTAATTTCAAAATATTTGGAAATTTTCCTGATATCTTTCTTTAATTTATTTCTAGTTCAACTACATTGTGATCCAGAAACACACTTTTGTTTTTCTTCAAAGTTCAAAACTACAATGAAGTATCATCTTACACTGGTCAGAATGGCAATCATCAAAAAGTCTACAAACAGTAAATGCTAGAGAGGGTGTAGAGAAAAGGGAATCCTCTTACACTGTTGGTGGGAATGCCAATTGATACAACCATTATGGAGAACATTATGGAGATTCCTTAAAAAGCCAGGAATTAAGCTACCACATGATTCAGAAATCCCACTACTGGGCCTATACCCTGAGGAAACCAGAACTGAAAAACATACACACACACACGTACTAAATATTCATTGCAGCACTATTTACAATAGCTACCACATAGAAGCAATATGGAAGTAGATGTTCATCGACAGATAAATGAATAAGGAAGTTGTGGTACATATACACAATGGAATATTACTAAGCTATGAAAATGAACACATTTGAGTCAGTTCTAATGAGGTGGATGAACCTTCAGCCTATTATACAGAGTGAAGTAAGTCAGAAAGATGACAAATATTGCATATTACCACATATATATGGAATCTAGAAAGATAGTACTGACAATCCTACTTGCAGGGCAGCAAAGGAGACATAGACATTTGGGGTACAGTGGGGGAAGGAGAGGGTCAGGTGATATGAGAGAATAACAGTAAAGCATATACGTTACTATATTTAAAATAGATAGCCAGTGAGAGTTTGATGTATGAGGAAGGGAATCCATAGCTGGTGTTCTGTGACAACCTAGAGGGGTGGGATGGGGAGGGAGGAGTGGGCAGGGATCAAGAGAACGTATGTACACCTAATGCTGATTCATGTTGATGTATGGCAAAAACCATCACAGTATTGTAAAGTAATTATCCTCTAATTTAAAAAAATATATATATATATATATATATATATATATATATATATATATATTCTTACAGTTTGCTTTATAACCCAGGTTAGCATCTACTTTATTTCATACACACTAGAAATGAAAGTATATTCCTCTTTTTTTGTTTGAAGTCTTCCACATATGCCATTGTGTCAAATTGATTGGAAGCATTGTCCTGGTATTCTATAAGCTTACTGATTTTCTATTTATGCTATTGGTTAATAAGAGAGGAATGATGAGATCTTCAAGTATAAATTTTGATTGATTGGCTTTTCAGTTCTGTCAATTTTTGCTTCATGTATTTTGAAACTCTATTATTACGAACATACACATTTAAGATCGTTATGTTGAAGAAGTGACCTTTTATCACCAGTGAGAAAGTGAACTATCTAAACTTAGAATTATATTTAAATCTTTCTTTTTAAGAATCTTTTTTGTACTTATTTATATTACCCATGGACAAAACATTTAATTCCATCTCTATTCTCTTCTTACAATTTATGCTAGATTAATAATTTTTAATCCAATTTGATGAAATAATTTATGAGCTAGAAAACAAATTTTGATTCCAACATTGTCTATTGAGTTTGTATGCAACACTTTTCACTGTGATTCTATTTTTGGCTGCTCTGGGTCTTTGTTGCTGTGAGCAGGGCTTTCCCTAGTTGTGGTGCACTGGCTTGGTTGTCCCCAAGGCATGTGAGATCTTAGTTCCCCGACCAGGGATCAGAGGCCAATCCCCTGCATTGAAAGATGGATTCATAACCACTGGACCACCAGGGAAATCCCTTCATTGTGACTCTAAATAACCTTAAACTTTAACAACTCACTTATTCTTTATGCAAAGTAGATGGACTACCTTTGTCCAGAACATGGATCACTTACCTACTAATTCAGCATCCTTTTGGAGCAAAATTATTTCACTAAATACCATGAATATTTTTTAAAAGTGTCCCATGTTCTTGAGAAGATTGCAATCTAATGTAAACAAAAATATGGAAATGAGCATAAACTGTAATAGAAAGGAGAGTAAAGCAGTAGTCATGAACAGAATTGGATAGGGCAGAGAGGCAGGAAATAGTGCTATAGCCTCAATGGAAAATAACTCAGCAAAATGACTGTCAGGCTCTAAAGTTATTTTTGTGATCCATCAGTTCCAGGATACTAACAATCAAGAGTAAACAAAAATCAGAAGGCATTAGGGTTGACTATAAATGTCAGGAACCACATCATCAAAGAATATAATAATTGGATTTGGGGAGATTGATCCTAAATATCTATCCATGGCAGAATAACTTGCATGTTGGGTGACTACAACTTTTAGGAGTTTTGAACGGCATTACTACTTAACATTCTTATTCATAAATGAATTTGGCTTAGATTCTAATCTGTATTAAAGTAGACTGAATAGTAATTGTTTTAAATTATGTATTTGGAGAGTAATTTGAAATCCAGACCCAAATAAGAAATTCAGCACAATAATTAAGAATAAAAATCCAAAGAACCTCATGCTTCAAGCATTTAGCATCTGATATAGCTTTGCATACTTATAAGGTACACTGCAATAACTCTGAAAAAAAAAAGTGAGTGGGTACAATATATCATTCTGTAATTAAAATGAACAGATCTATGAAAGTATTACTAAAATAGTTTGAAGAATGAAACTGATCTTTTAAATGCTTATTTTGGAAGTATTTAATCTTTTCAACAGTGATTTTATTGACTTCGTAACATGAGATTATCTATCTGTCAAATGAGGTATTTATACATTGTATTATAATTAAATTATGGTCTCTAGGGCTCAGTGTCAAATCTTTAGAATGGTAGGCTACTCATTCACAATAAAGGAAAAGTGGAGTGTGGACGTGTATCTGTGTATGCACACACATGCACACAATGAATTTTGATAAATATATAATGTATTGTACGCACCACTGTAGTATCATACAAAATAGTTTTCACTACCTTAAAAATCCTTTGTACTCCGCATATTCATCTCGCCCACCCCTGGCTATCACTGATCATTATACTGTCTCCATAATTTTGTCTTTTCCAGAGTGTCATTTAGATGGAATAGATAGTGTTTTCAGATTTTCTTTTTTCATTTAGTAATATGAATTTAAGTTTCTTCTATGTCTTTTCATGGCTTGAGAGCCCACTTCTTTATGGCAGTAAATAATACTTTTTGTCTGGACAACTACGGTTTATTTATCCATTAAACTACTGAAGGATAACTTTATTGCTTTCAAGTTTTGGCAATTTTGAGTGAAGCTGCTAAAAACATCTGCGTGCAAGTTTTGTGTGGACATTAGTTTTAAAAACACTGATACAAATACCAAAGACTGTGACTGCTGGGTTGTATGGTAAGAACATGTTTAGTTTCATAAGAAACTGTTAAATGGTCTTCCAAAGTAGCTGTGCCACTTTGCATTCCCATCAGCAATAAAGTTTGTACAGCTTCACATCCTCATCAGCATTCAGTGTTGTCAGTATTTGGGGTTTTAGCCCTTCTAACAGGTGTTTACTGGTATCTCATTGCTATTTTAATTTGCAGTTCTTGGATAATATATGATGTCAAATATATTTTCCAATGCTTACTTGTTTTCTATATATATTCTTCAGTGAGGTATCTGTTAGGTCTTTTTCCTATTTTTTATACAAATTGTTCCTTTTCTTATAATTGTATTTTAAGAGGGTTTTTAAAATATATATTATAGATAATAGTCCTTTATCAGATATGTATTTTGCAAATTTTTTCCCACTTTGTCACTTGTCTTTTCATTCTGTCAACATTGTCTTTTAAAAAGTACAAAGTTTTAATTTTAATGAAATCCAGCTTACAAATGATTTCTTTCACAGATCTTGCCTTTGGTGTTGTATCTAAAAACTCATCACAGTGGTATATAAAAATATTGAATCACTATGTTGTACACCTGAAACTAATGCAATATTGCAAATCAACTATAATTTATTGAAATTTTTTAATTAAACAAATAAAAAGTCATTGGCACAGCCAAGGTCAATTAGTTTTTCTCCTTTGTTGTCTTCTAGGAGTTTTATAATTTAATGCTTTACATTTAGGTGTACTACTCACTTTGAGTCAATTTTTGTGAAGGGTGTACATTCTGTATCTAGATTCATTTTTTTGCATGTGGATGTCATTTTGTTTCAGCACAATTTGTTAAAAAGACAACATTAGTTCTGTGATCTTGTAACAGGTTCCACAACTGTCTGAGCCTTACTTCATCAACTATAAGAAAGCGGATTAATAATACTACCTCTCTCATAGGGCTGTTGAGAGGATTAGCATATGATAGGTGCTCAGTAAACAAATGTTAACAGCTAAATTGTTACGATTATCATCAGAGTGTCCAACAAGGCAGAGACAAGTCAGATCAAAAGCTGTCTCCATGGAGTCAGCATATGAGAGAGAGCACTTGGGTATGGATAAAGCCTAAAGAGTCACAACTCAAGGTATTTTATTGAACTACAATAGAGAGAAGAATGTTATCATGGAGAAAGCCTGGATCATAAGCGAAAGAGAAAACAAAATGAGTGTAGAGTTAAATGGGTAAGGCCAAAACATCAAGTGGTACAATGGTAAAGAATCCCCCTGCCAATCCTGGAGACAGGAGACTCAGGTCCGATCCTTGGCTTAAGGTGATCCTCTGAAGAAGGAAATGGCAACCCACTTCAGTATTCTTGCCTGGAAAATTCCATGGACAGAGGAGTCTGGCAGGCTACAGTCCATGGGGTCGCAAAGAGTCAGACATGACTGAGCGACTGAGAACAGCACAGCACAAAAACATCATGATAAGAACAAGTTGAAGATTCAAAGTCAGGAGAAACAAGAATTAATTAAATGTTCAGTATGACTCCTGGTACAGAGAAGAGATCTCATCTCCAACATTGGGCACGTAGCAACAGTTTGCTTTTATGCATTGGCTGACCTGACCAGAACAAATAGACCTCCTTTAAGGCACTGTATGTACGGGCTCCACTTGCACCTCTCCCAGCCCCAGAACATCGTGAACCAGGGTTTGGTGAACCCCCAAACACATCAATCCATATTATCTACTGTGTACTTTAATTCTTCCCAGGATCAAGCACATAAAGTAGTGGTTCACTGGGTGCAAAAAGAGTAATTTATTTCCAACTTCCACACATTTGCCCTTTTCTTTCTGCTTTGGTATGCATGAGGCTTGACCATCATTAAACAGAAATATTATGTTGGATGTGCAATTCAAGGAAATAATTTTTCTCAATCCATTGGACCAAAAAATATTGTCTTTCTAAAGGATAGAAAGGTAGCCTCCATAGTTTAGCTTCTTGCATTAATACTGCCTATGGGTTAATGTGCTATTAATATGGCCAAAAAAAAAAAAAAAAAGGAAAACACTTTAAATAGCAGCTTGTGCTTCTTTTTTATTTCTCTGCAAAAGTTGATTTACTGTGTGTTTCTTCCATCTGGCAGGAAGCTAATCTGAATATGAATCAATCCTTGCAAAAATAACTGCAGGAAATTTTAGACATTCACAACTTTCCAAAGTTTATTTTTTCTCTTTAACAATAGCATTTTTGTCATTCTTTCAGTTGAGCAAAGTTTTTCAAATGAAATGAAATATGACTACTTAAAGAGCTGCGCCACTTCATCTTGAATGCCTCCTTTACTGTTACAGATTCACATTGTTCATATTCAAGACACATGTACATAAATGAGTAATTGCTGTTATCCCAAAAAGTTTTAATCATAAGAGGTAAACAGATTAATGTGATGTTCACAACTTGATAAGCAAAATGATCAAAAAATTATTCTCAAATATCTGATTTGTCTTTCCTTGAAGTATATTTTGTAATAATGCTGGTTTCTTCTAACATTGGCTTTACCAACTAATATTTCTGGTGCTTGAGGAAAAACATCCCTCTACCTCATGAAACAAGACTTGATTTTTTAGCAAGTAACTCCTGGCTATTTTCAAAATCAGTGCTTCCTGGCCATTCCCACATCACAGCATACCAAGAAAATTATAATGTTTACCCTGGGATAAATGGAGAAATCTACTTGAGCAGGAAGTTAACCAGCCCAGAAACTCCCGCTGCCTCAGGCGCCATCAGGTCACCCCCACGATTGAGGGAATAAATATGCCTTCCCTCAATCGTAACCTATTTTTCAGCACATGAGTTCTACTCAAGGAAATCTGTTTCTCAGAGCTGTGTATTGGGAAAGGAAAATGTGCATCATGTGAAAATGGAAGTAATATCATCTAGACTAATACATAAGTGTCTTTGGCAGAATTTCCATACAAGAATTATATGGCCAAGTCAATCTATTCTAATCTGATCTATCAAGTATGAATGATTAACCCAGTGTTTTCCAAATTGCGTTCCACAGAATGCTAGTCTTCCGTGAGGTATTAATAGATACTAAAGTGAACACCCCCTACCCTCCTTGGTCAAATAATTTTGAAAGTTATAGGGTTAACTGGATTTCATTACTATAGAACTTCCTGAGCTTTTTCATATGCTAATGTGATTTGCGAATCTCCAAGAAAGCTGATCTGTAACAAATGCTTGTGCATATTGTGCACCGCACGACACTAGAGGTCGCTATTCATATTGTAACTTATTCAGTTCAGCTCAGTTCAGTCGCTCAGTCGTGTCTGACTCTGCCCCCCATGAATCGCAGCATGCCAGGCCTCCCTGTCCATCACCAACTCCCGGAGTTCACTCAGACTCACGTCCATCGAGTCAGTGATGCCATCCAGCCATCTCATCCTCTGTCGTCCCCTTCTCCTCCTGCCCCCAATCCCTCCCAGCATCAGAGTCTTTTCCAATGAGTCAGCTCTTCACATGAGGTGGCCAAGTACTGGAGTTTCAGCTTTAGCATCAGTCCTTCCAAAAAACACCCAGGGCTGATCTCCTTTAGAATGGACTGGTTGTATCTCCTTGCAGTCCAAGGGACTCTCAAAAGTCTTCTTCAACACCACAGTTCAAAAGCATCAATTCTTCGGCACTCAGCTTTCTTCACAGTTCAACTCTCGCATCCATACATGACCACTGGAAAAACCATAGCCTTGACTAGATGGACCTTTGTTGGCAAAGTAATGTCTCTGATTTTCAATATGCTATCTAGGTTGGTCATAACTTTTCTTCCAAGGAGTAAATGTCTTTTAATCTCATGGCTGCAGTCACCATCTGCAGTGATTTTGGAGCCCAAAAAAATAAAGTTAAATAAGCAGGGTGACATGACACTAATTGAAGCAATATACAATCCATACATGGCTCAGTTTCTCTGGTAGCGCTAGTGGTAAAGAACCTGCCTACCAATGCAGGAGATGTAAGAGAGTCAGGTTTGACCCCTGGGTAGGGAAGGTCCCCTGGAGGAGAGCATGGAAACCCACTCCAGTATTCTTGCCTGGAGAATCCCATGGACAGAGGAGCCTGGTGGGCTACCGTCCATAGGGTCACATAGAGTCGGACACAACTTAAGTGACTTAGCATGTATGTACAACCTATATATGGCCATCCTAGGGTATAGCATGCAGCATTTTCCACACATATTTGTCTATGGAACATTGCCCAGGATACTTGTTAATATCTAGTATAACATAGTTAGATATTTATGGATTCCACTGATCATCTTGTCTTTTATGCTATATTTCAAGGATATCAAGTTCTGAGTAACTCTATCCTTTCTTATTCCCAGACTGTGAATTTTCCTGCCTCTAAGAGGAAAGAACATGTACTTTGGTATCATATTGATCTGGACTCAATACCAGTTATGCCACTTGTTTTACCAGCTCTGAACTTTCATATCTGTAAAATGGAATGCACTCTACAGTTGATTGGACAGAATAAATGAGCAAGCATATAGAAAGCTTTAGTGTACTGCCTGACCCACAGTAGTGTATACCAAATTGCTTTCTTCTCCCTCAGTTGCCTTTGCTCATGTTTCCCCTGCCTGAAATGCCTTTCTATGCTCAGTCTGCCTTTCAAGGATTACTTCATTTACAAAGCCTTCCCTAATGCAAAAGCTCCCTCCCTCAAACCTCTGCAGCACCTTGTGGCTCTCTCCTAGGTTTATTCTAGCACATTCTTCTGATACTAGAATAATTATGACCAATTTCTCCTCTGCCCTGCTTGATTATGACATCTTGAGGGCATCAGCATTGTCTTACTCGTCTTGTTCCTCAACAATCTTAAGCATTCTTAAGCAATCCTGCACAATCTTAAGCATTCAATAAATGTTTGTAAAATCTAATGGAATCAAAATGGTAAAGTGGCTGGCAGGTACCCACGGTATGTTTTTCACTGAGGAGGTGATAATAACAGCTCTTCTGGACTAACTGAATGCACATTATAGTCTGCAAAAATCTGTCTATTGGTATGCAAAGACAGTCACAGAAAGCCCTGAAGATATATTTTACATAGCACAAGGAAAATATTCTGAGGTTTAAGTTGCACAAATTGGTAGTATAATCAACACCTTCTGTAAAATAAAGGTCTTTAAGCATAGGGATGGTGGTGGATAGTCTAATCATTGATTGCAAACTCAAACGTAAAGTAAATATTTTAGAACAGAATCCCAGACTCAAATATCAATATGTATAAAACCTTTGTTCCTTAGTTCTCTTCAAGTACAAATCTATACGAAACACTAAACCACATTTTACATATTTGTTAAAATAATGCATTTCCTTATAATATACATTTTAAGTATATTTAAATTTTTGCCTTAATAAAATATGCATGCTCTACACCCAGGGTTATATTTTATTCACATTCTCTTGCTAAAGTATTTTAAAATGAGATATATGTACAAAATAAATTATACATTAACTTTTCAAGTAAGAATTTTGTTAAGAAAATTTGACAAATGCCAACAACCTTGTGCAGTCAAGCTACATTTATCAACAAGTATTAGACACTTTAAGAAGAAAATCCAGCAATAAAATCCTCTTTTTAAAACAATGTTGGAATAAAAGGATCGTTTTATGAATACCTAGTTAAGACGTACAGTTCGATTCTTTATTAGGCCCTTTGGTTCTTGACATGCTATTTAAAGTATGATTTATCAGAACAGCAGAAAATTGTAATTGTTGAAGTTTTCATAATGATCATAGTAACTGATTAACTTCCATAACAATGATACCCAGTGCTCTAATATAAAGTGCTAATAATAATAATCGGTTATAAGCATTTGAATTGTCTACAATTCTAAAGAGTAGGGGCTTTAGATAATGTAGCAGTTATACTTGTAAATTTCTAGAGTATATGGATACAACCATTAAAGCAAGCTAGAAACTGATTACTAATTGATAATATCCTAATCTCTTCAGGACAAATATCAGTGATACTATTGTAACTGTTGTTGTTTTTATTTTTATTAGCCAACATTTTATGGGCTCTTACTATTTGTCAGTCACTATGTTAAGTAGTTTACATGCATTATCTCTACACTTAAAAAGCAAACAAATGTTGGCCAGCAAGAGGGAAAAAAAGAAAGTGAGCTAACATTTTTAAAAGACAAGATGGAAAAGAAAAGTCAGATAAAAGTAATATGGCTAGCTGGTGAAAGAAACCAAGGTGATTCTGACCGTAAATTTACTGTGGTCTTGGGTCTGGTCTTTAGCTTTCAAAGCCCAGAAATTTTGATCCATATATTCCTTCATTGAAGGCAGACCTATCTAGGGAGCCAAATTCTAATCAGAGGGCTACACTTGGTGAACCTGGAAATAGAGCAAAGAAAAGGAGTCTTTAGCAATATTTTTTCCAAGCCACAGGGAAGCCTAGAAAATAGAATAGGTAAGGCCATCTAGGACACAGAGAACAGTATGTGCAAAAGGAAAGAGAAGTAAAAAAAGTACAATGTGTTTCTGGAAGATATTATAAGTAAAGAGCTTAGATTGGTTGGAGCAGGGGATCCTGAAGCAGAGGTGTGAGAGAAAACAGGGCTGCAATAGTAGGCAAGGCCAAAAGGCAAAGGATCTAGGACCTTGATTGTAAGGAGGAGCTATTTACAACTCAGACTCCTCAGGAGTCTGTTTGGAGGGAACAGATAGTGAATGTAAGGAAAACAGAATGTTGTTGTAAATGGCTGAGATGTTATGCAGATCTAAATTAAGATATGATTCAAAAGATCAATTCTTTTCCAACTGTTTCCTTTGTTATTATTTTCTCCCACTCAGAGCTGTCTTTTCACCTTGTTTATAGTTTCCTTCCTTGTGCAAAAGCTTTAAGTTTAATTAGTTCTCATTTGTTTATTTTTGTTTTTATTTCCATTACTCTTAGGAGGTGGGTCATAGAGGATCTTGCTGTGATTTATGTCAGAGAGTGGTCTGCCTGTTTTCCTCTAAGGGTTTCATAGTTTCTGGTCTTACATTTAGGTCTTTAATTCATTTTGAGTTTATTTTTGTGTATGCTGTTAAGAAGTGCCCTAATTTCATTCTTTTACAGACCAAGCAATTCCACTACTGGGCATATACCCTGAGGAAATCATAATAGAAAAAGACACATGTACCCCAATGTTCGTTGCAGCACTACTTACAATAGCTAGGACGTGGAAGCAACCTCAATGTCCATTAACACATGAATGGATAAGAAAGTTATGGTACATACACACAATGGAATATTACTCAACTATAAAAATAAATGCATTTGAGTCAGTTTTAATGAGGTGGATGAACCTAGAGCCTATCATACAGAGTGAAGTAAATCAGAAAGAGAAAGACAAATATTGTATATAAGCATATATATCAGTTCAGTTCAGTCACTCAGTTGTGTCCAACTCTTTGTGACCCCATGAATTGCAGCATGCCAGGCCTCCCTGTCCATCACCCGGAGTTCACTCAAACTCATGTCCATCGAGTCGGTGATGCCATCCATCCATCTCATCCTCTGTCATCCCCTTCTCCACCTGCCCTCAATCCCTCCCAGCATCAAGGTCTTTTCCAATGAGTCAACTCTTTGCATGAGGTGGCCACTGACACTGTTTCCACTGTTTCTCCATCTATTTCCCATGAAGTGATGGGACCAGATGCTATGATCTTAGTTTTCTGACTGTTGAGCTTTAAGCCAACTTTTTCACTCTCCTCTTTCACTTTCATCAAGAGGCTTTTTAGCTCCTCTTCACTTTCTGCCATAAGAGTGGTGTCATCTGCATATCTGAGGTTATTGATATTTCTCCCGGCAATCTGGATTCCAGCTTGTGCTTCTTCCAGCCCAGTGTTTCTCATGATGTACTCTGTATATAAGTTCAGTAAGCAGGGTGACAATATACAGCCTTGACATACTCCTTTTCCTATTTGGAATCCGTTGTTCCATGTCCAGTTCTAACTGTTGCTTCCTGATCTGCATACAGGTTTCTCAAGAGGCAGGTCAGGTGGTCTGGTATTCCCATCTCTTTCAGAATTTAGAGAACCTAGAAAGATAGTATCAACGATCCAATGTGCAGGGCAGCAAACGAGACACATACATAAAGAGCAGACTTTTGGACACAGTGGCAGAAGGAGAGGATGAGATGATTAGAGAAAATAGCATTGAAATATATATTTTTTGTTGTTTAATTGCTAAGTCATATCTGACTCTTTGAGACCCCATGGACTACAGCACACCAGGCTTCCCTGTCCTTCACTATCTCCCAGAGTTTGCTCAAACTCATGTCCATTGAGTCAGTGATGCTATCTAGCCATCTCATCCTCTGCCATCCCTTTCTCATTTGCCTTCAGTCTTTCCCAGGATCAGGGTTTTTTCCAGTGAGTCAGCTCTTCGCATCAGGTGGCCAAAGTACATACAGTATACAAAATAGATAACCAGGGGGAGTTTGATGTATGATGCACAGAACCCAAAGCCAGTGCACTGTGACAACCTAGAGGGATGGAGTGGGGGGAGAGGTGGAAAGGGGGATTAAGAGGGAGGGGACACATGTATACCTATGGCCAACTCATGTTGATGTATGGCAAAAACAGCACAATATTGTAAAGCAATTATCCTCCAATTAAAAAAAATTAAAGATATAATTCAGGGACAAAGCACCTTTCCAACACAGTTTCTTGAGAAAACGTGTTCTGCATTGAAAATTACTGTCTTCATTAAACATTGTATTTGGTATTCAATAATTGGTATACAATACATTTGAAAGCTGGTGCTGGTCCATATTTAAAAACAAATACTGTAACACAATCATAATAATAATTCCATAAAATTATGCTTAGTGTAAGCCAGAAACAAAATGAGAAATTATTTTAAAATGTGAATGACTGAAATTATTTTTATAAACTTTGATTAAACACCATGGGTCTCATCCCAACAATTAAAAAAAAAACAGACAAGATTTCCAATTTTTATTTAATTTGGCAATTAATTGCCAAATAAAAATGTTTGAGCACTTACTATATTAATCAAAATTTTAAAGCCATCATTTTCATATATTTGAAGCCATCATTAACAAATATTTTTCAATACAAAAACACTAAAATTAATATTTTAGAGTAAATCCCATATAGTGCATGTTGTTTATAATCGTATGAGAATGAGTATTAGAAGCATTAAAAGAAAAAATGAAGAAAAGAAAGTTTCCAGTGTATATGTCTGTTAATACTTGTTTTGTATGTTTTCTTAACAGGAGAAATATAAAATAAAAATAAATGAGAAGTAACATCAAACTGAGGCAATGTCTACACATACACATACACATCAGTTTGTGAGGGGGAACATTGATTCAGTAAAGTACCATTGATGTATTCAACTGCTTTCCTATAGCCTGATCAGCAAGCATAGATAAAATTTTGTATTTTAATTTTAGATTAGGAATTATGCTTTCTGTGTCAGAATATGTTTCCCCATTTTTCATTTCTCATTAACAGGAAGAATGTTTTAAGAAAGCACACACACGCACAGAGATTTGACCTATCTTTAAAAACTAGGCAAATTAAGGCAAATTTTGCAAGAACGTTCATAGTAGCATTATTCACAATAACCCCAACAGAAAATAGCCAAGGTGTTCACTCATGACATATCTGTAGAATGGAACACTATGGGATCTCAAATGCAGCTTATGTCTGTAAGTGTTCACTATGTGCCAAGCTGTTCTTGGTGGCCTCCAGCAACTTTCTTCATCACCACAGTGACAGGCTGCTTTTATGGTTTGGGGAAGCCCTTTTCTTTACTCACAGCAGTAAAAATTATGCTGAATGACTGAAATTATTTATGCTGTTTCTCAAAGTTACAAATCCTCAGATACCTGAATCTCTGCCTTGCGGGGAACTTACTTTAGAACTTAAACAAAGATCTTATGATCAATTTTCCTTCAGTCCTAAAGTGGTAGCTTCTTTCAGTTAACATTTCAGCTAAAACATTAGAATTCTCTTTAATCTGTGTGAGTAGAGACAGCTTTTATTTTATATGTCTGTGACTTACCACAATTTGGTTAAATAACTACCCGCTCCCCAACAACACATTTTGAATTTTAGTTACAAGGGTATAATAACTGTGAGTAATTGCATAAAGCATAAAATTTTCAAGCTGCTCTTCAGTCCACAAATCACTAAACAAATAATAGATGCATGTTATGATCACTAACAAATCATGTCATTTCTTTCAATGTCTGCTATTGGTTGGTCACCTCACATGACATTCAGATCCTGCAAAGACAGCAAAGCATGTATGTGTGCTGAATTCTTGTTCCCAGTGATAAATCCATGTGATATTTTACAAAAATGGATAATTGAAAAATAATTGGCCAAGAAAGATGCAAGAAACAAAAAGAACAAAAAGTGATGATGTTGGAAGTGAAAATAAAATCAAGCATAAGTGAAGTTATAGAAGAAATAGCTCACTCTGGAAATGCTGACATTGTTGCCAAGAGACTCTGGAAATGAAGCCAGAAAAACATAGTGAGGGTCAAATTATTGACATATAAGTGTGGAGATGTTGCAATTCAAAAGATGAAGATACCCCCAAATAAGAGATTCCAGCAAAAACTTACACATTAAAGGAAATCTTAGAGATATTTTACAACATTGAAAGTGCAAAAAATAAAATGTTGGAAGCTAACCCAAACTTAGGACTATGACAATTCGCCAAGGCTCGTTTCATATCTTAAGTTGTAAGCCAAGAAGAAACAGGCAAGTACTATTCAAACTATTCTTCATAAATCTTTACAAAGAAATAAAACACTATAACACTCAAAGTTTTTAACATTTAAGTTAAAGTATACACATAACTTTTGCTGCTTTTTAGTTCCCTATATATTAAAAACAGTAAGAGAATATTTCAGTATTTTGACAAAAAATTTAAATGCAATCAATTCTCCCCCATTGATTACTAAGATCATTTTGCAAAGTTTCAGCTTGCTCTGTCATTTTTACAGTTCTGCACTAATGTGAGAAATGATGACTGTCTATACTTAACTTGCTTTTACTTGGTCAGCAATACTTTACATTTAATTTACCCACTCAAAATTTTGATACGGTTTCTGCCTCTTGACTGAGCATTGACTGACTGATCAAATGAGTATGAAGGTGTTCACTGTAAAGTTCTCTCATCTTCGCTGTATGTTTGGAAAATATTTTAAATAAAATCATGGAAAAATCAGACAGATATTACCTTATACTTCCTGATAAGTAAGAAGAATGAAGAAAAATTGTCTTATGCAATGAAAAACAAGACTATTTTTAGACAATACAAACAGGAAGAGTGGTGAGTTTATCAGAAGCAAATTAATATAAGGCTATAATCTCCTGTCAAAACATTCAAAAAGTCATGGCCAATGGAGGGGGAAAGATCCTGATATTCTAGGATGGTGTAGCAAGGAATTACACCAACCACTACATGCAGAGGTATTTCTAATGGAAAGGGTATTAATAAAAGCTTGAAAACTGTTTCTAATACCTATCATCTGGTCAGAATCAGACTGATGAGATGAATTGACAGCACAGAGGAAAGTCAAGACTGAACTCTTCAGAGCAGAAGCCGTTACTTACTGCCTTCAGGAATTCTTCAGTCATTCAGACAAGGGGGAAAAGGGCACTTACAAAAGAGAAAGAAATACATCAGACTGGCCTTGGATTTCTCTATAGCAGTGAACAATATGAAGGGGTCTTATAAAAATGACTCAATGATGAAATCTTGCCAGACAAAATAAAGCACAAAATGGAGTACAAAATGAAGCAGGGCAAAGGCTAATAGAGTTTTGCCAAGAGAATGCACTGGTCAAAACAAACACCCTCTTCCAACAACACAAGTGACTACTCTACATATGGACATCATCAAGATGGTTAATACCAAAATCTGACTGATTATATTCTTTGCAGCTGAAGATGGAGAAACTCTGGACAGTCAGGAAAAATAAGACTGGGAGCTGACTGTGGCTCAGATCATGAACTCCTCAGTGCAAACTTCAAACTTATACTGAAGAAAGTATGGAAAACCACTAGACCATTCAGGTATGACCTAAATTAAATCCCTTATGATTATACGGTAGAAGTGACAAAGAGATTCAAGTAATTACATTTGATAGAGTGCCTGAAAAACTATGGACAGAGGTTTGGGACACTGTACAGGAGGCAGGGATCAAGACCATCCCCAAGAAAAAGAAATGCAAAAAGGCAAAATGGTTGTCTGAGGAGGCCTTACAAATAGCTGGTTGTCTGAGGAGGCCTTACAAATAGCTGAGAAGAGAAGAGAAAAGAAAGGCAAAGGAGAAAAGAAAAGATATCTCTTAACAAAATCCTAGAAAACAGAATCCAACAACATGTTAAAAAAGATCATACATCATGACCAAGTGGGCTTTATACCAGGGATGCAAGGATTCTTTAGTATCCACAAATCAATCAATGTAATACACCACATTAACAAATTGAAACAGAAAATCCATATGATTATCTCAATAGATGCAGAGAAAGCCTTTGACAAAATTCAACATCCATTTATGATAAAAACCCTCCAAAAGCAGGCATAGAGGGAACATACCTCAACATAATAAAAGCCATATATGATAAACCCACAGCAAACATTATCCTCAATGGTGAAAAATTGAAAGTATTTCCCCTAAAGTCAGGAACAAGACAAGGGTGCCTACTCTCACCAACTATTCAACATAGTTTTGGAAGTTTTAGCCACAGCAATCAAAGAATAAAAAGAAATAAAAGGAATCTAGATTGGAAAAGAAGAAATAAAACTTTCAGTGTTTGCAGATGACATAATCCTCTACATAAAAAACCTTTAGACTGCACCAGAAAATGACTAAAGCTAATCAGTGAATACAGTAAAGTTGCAGGATATAAAATTAACACACAGAAATCCTTTGCAATCTTATGTGTATTCCTATACACTAACAATGTGTATGTGTATTCCCTTGCATTCCTAGTGTATTCCTATACACTAATAATGAGAAAACAGAAATTAAGGAAACAATTCCATTCACCATTGCAAAAAAAAAGAATAAAATACTTAGGAATATATGTACCTAAAGAAACAAAGACCTATACATAGAAAACTATAAAACACTGATGAAGGAAATCAAAGAGGACACAAATACATGGAGAAATATACCATGTTCAGGGATTGGAAGAATCAATATAGTGAAAAATGAGTATACTATGCAAAGCAATCTATAGATTCAATGCAATCCCTATCAAGCTACCAATGGTATTTTTCACAGAACTAGAACAAATGATTTCACAATTTATATGGAAATACAAAAAACCTCGAATAGCCAAAGCAATCTTGAGAAAGAAGAATGGACCTGGACGAATCAACCTGCCTGACTTCAGGCTCTACTACAAAGCCACAGTCATCAAGACAGTATGGTACTGGCACAAAGACAGAAATATAGATCAATGGAACAAAATAGAAAGCCCAGAGATAAATCCATGCACCTATGGACACCTTATCTTTGACAAAGAGGCAAAAATATACAATGTAGAAAAGACAATCTCTTTAACAAGTGGTGCTGGGAAAACTGGTCAACCACTTGTAAAAGAATGAAAGTAGTACATTTTCTAACACCATACAGAAAAAGAAACTCAAAATGGATTAAAGATCTAAACGTAAGACCAGAAACTATAAAACTCCTAGGGGAAAACAAAAGCAAAACACTCTTTGACATAAATCACAGCAGGATCCTCTATGACCCACCTCCCAGAGTAATGGAAATAAAAGCAAAAATAAACAAATGGGACCTAATTAAACTTAAAAGCTTTTGCAAAATGAGGGAAACTATAAGCAAGGTGAAAAGACAGCCTTCAGAATGGGAGAAAATAAGAACAAATGAAGCAACTGATAAATAATTAATCTCAAAAATACACGAGCAACTCCTGCAGCTCAATTCCAGAAAAATAAATGACCCAATCAAAAAATGGGCCAAAGAACTACACAGTCATTTCTCCAAAGAAGACATACAGATGGCTAACAAACACATGAAAAGATGCTCCACATCACTCATCAGAGAAATGCAAATCAAAACCACAATGAGGTACCATTTCATGCCCGTCAGAATGGCTGCTATCCAAAGGTCTACAAACTATAAATGCTGGAGAGGGTGTGGAAAAAAGGGAACCCTCTTGTACTGTTGGTGGGAATGCAAACTAGTACAGCCACTTTGGAGAACAGTGTGGAGATTCCTTAAAAACCTGGAAATAGAACTGCCATATGACCCAGCAATCCCACTGTTGGGCATACACACCGAGGAAAAAAAGAATTGAAAGAGACATGAGTACCCCAATATTCATTGCAGCACTGTTTATAATAGCCAGGACATGGAAGCAACCTAGATATCCATCATCAGATGAATGGAAAAGAAAGCTGTGGTACATATACACAATGGAATATTACTCAGCCATTAAAAAGGATACATTTGAATCAGTTCTAATAAGGTGGGTGAAACTGCAGCCTATTATACAGAGTGAAGTAAGCCAGAAAGAAAAACACCAATACAGTATACTAATGAATATATATGGAATTTAGAAAGATGGTAATGATGATCCTATATGTGAGACAGCAAAAGAGACAGAGATGTATAGAACAGTCTTTCGGACTCTGTGGGAGAAGGTGAGGGTGGGATGATTTGAGAGAATAGCATTGAAACATATCATATGTGAAACAGATCGCCAGTACAGGTTTGATGCATGAGACAGTGTGCTCAGGGCTGGTGCACTGGGATGACCCTGAGGGATGGGATAGGGAGGGAGGTGGTGGGGGAGGATTTCGGGATGAGGAACACATGTACACCCATGGCTGATTTATGTCAATGTATGGCAAAAAACCACTATAATATTGTAAAGTAATTAGCCTCCAATTAAAATAAATAATTTTTTTAAAAAGAAAATATATCTACATTTGAATGCAAAGTTTCAAAGAATAGCAGGAGAGATAAGAAAGCCTTCCTAAGTGATCAATGCAAAGCAATAGAGGAAAACAATAGAGTGGAAAAGACTATAGGTCTCTTCAAGAAAATTAGAGAAACCAAGGGAATATTTCATGGAAAGATGGGCACAATAAAGGACAGAAATGCTATGGACCTAACAGAGGCAGAAGATGTTAAGAAAAGGTGGGAAAAATACACAAAAGAACTATATATATAAAAAAAAAAACAACTTAATGACCCAGAAAACTACAATGGTGTGATCACCCACCAATAAAGCCAAACATCCTGGAGTGTGAAGTTAAGTGGGCCTTAGGAAGCATCACTATGAACAAAGCTAGTAGAGGTAATGGAATTGCAGCTGAACTATTTCAAATCCTAAAAGATGATGCTGTTAAAATGCTTCATTCTATATGCCAGTGAATTTGGAAAACTCAGCAGTGGTCAAGGATTGGTAAAGATCAGTTTTCATTCCAATCCCAAAGAAAAGCAATGCCAAAAAATGTTCAAACTACTGCACAATTGAACTCATCTCACACACTAGCAAAGTAATGCTCAATATACTCCAAGCAAGGCTTCAAGAGTATATGAACCAAGAACTTCCAGATGTTCAAGTTGGATTTATAAAAGGCAGAGGAACCAGAGCTCAAATTGCCAACATCCGTTGGATCATCGAAAAAGCAAGAGAGTTCCAGAAAAACATCTACTTCTGCTTTATTGACTAGGCCAAAGCCTTTATTGTGTGGAACACAACAAACTGTGGAAAATTCTTAAAGAGATGGAATACTAGACCACCTGACCTGCCTCCTGAGAAATCTACATGCAGGTCAAGAAGCAACAGTGACAGCCATACATGAAACAGCAGACTGGTTCCATGTTGGGAAAAGAGTATGTCAAGGCTGTATATTGTCACCCTGTTTATTTAATTTATAAGCAGAGTACATCATGCGAAATGCCAGGCTGGATGAAGCATAGCTGGAATCAAGATTGCTGGGAGAAATATCAATAACCTCAGATAAGCAGATGACACCACCCTTATGGCAGAAAGTGAAGTGAAACTGAAGAGCTTCTTGATGAAAGTGAAAGAAGAGAGTGAAAAAACTGCCTTAAAACTCAACATTCCGAAAACTAAGATCATGGCATACAGTACCACCTTCATGGCAAATAGATGGGGAAACAATGGAAACGGTGACAAACTTTATTTTCTTGGGCTCCAAAATCACTGCAGATTGTGACTGCAGCCATGAAATTAAAAGACTCATGCTCCTTGGAAGAAAAGCTATGACAACTCTAGACAACATGTTAAAAATCAGAGACATTACTTTGCTGACAAAGGTCTATATAGTCAAAGCTATGGTTTTTCTCACATCCATGTATGGATGTGAGATTTGGACCATAAAGAAAGCTGAGCACTGAAGAATTGATGCTTTTAAACTGTGGTGCTGGAGAAGACTCTTGAGAGTCCCTTGGACTGCAAGGAGATGAAACCAGTCCATCCTAAAGGAAATCAGTCCTGAATATTCACTGGAGGGACTGGTGCTGACGCTGAAGCTCCAATACCTTGGCCATCTGATGTGAAGAAATGACTCATTGGCAAAGACCCTGATTCTGGAAAAGATTGAAGGCAGGAGGAGAAGGGAAAAACAGAGGATGAAATGATAGGATAGCATCACCAAGTCGATGGACATGAGTTTGAGCAAGCTCCAGGAATTGGTGATGAACAGTGAAGCCTGGTGTGCTACAGTCTATGGGGTCATAAAGAGTCAGACACGAATGAGCAACTGAAACGACCTAAACTAAACCAGACAACAGATGTTGTGAGAGAAGTTGTGGTAAAAGGAAGCATAATAGTCAATTCAAGAAGATAGTAGAATCATTTCTGCAATCCTGAGAAGGGGGACAAATGGCATATAATTTTATAATCTGTCAAGTTGCCCTTTGTGTGTAAAGGTAAAAGGCTTCTTCAAGCATGTACACATTCAAGGACCACCATGAGCCCTACCTGAAAACATTACTTCATAATGCAGTCAATTAAGAGATTAATTCAAATATAGAACTTAGGGATAGAAAAGCTTTGGCCAAAAAGCTAATGGTAAGCACCAAATGCTTTTAAATAGAGAATTAAAACTAAACCGTTATGGGAATTAGGATTTTAGAAGTCAATTTAAATGCTAATAGCCTTGAAAAAATAAAAATAAGTAACAAGTACTGTCTAAAAATCTCCCATGGAGCTTAAAAAAATTAAGTGCTTTGAATATTTTTTTTTGCTTAACCTTGTCAATTTTTTCAATTTTCCTCTGAATTCTACTAAATTCAAGTTGACTTCAATGTACTCTTTCTCATAAATTTTTATTTTATATTGGAGCATAGTTGATTAACAATGTTGTGTTAGTTTCAGGTATACAGCAAAATGATTCAGTTATACATATACATATATCTATCTTTTTCAAATTCTTTTCCCATTTAGGTTAATAAAGAATATTGAGCAGATTTACCTGTGCTGTACAGTAGGTATTTGTCGGTTATTTTTTTTTAAACATAGTAGTGTGTCAATATACAACTTTAAATTTAAAATGAATACAGTATAATCCCATTTTTATAAAACTACTTCATGAATCTATCCAGCTGTTCAGCCACTTGTATATTTGCATAAAGAAAGAATGGAATGACATTCACTAACATTACCAATGGTTGTCTATGGGTAATAGACTTTGAGGTGACTTCTCCCTTTGTTGTACTTCTGCATTGCTTGATTTATTTTAAATAGACAAGTGTTTACTGAAAAACTAGTCATTTGAAAATAAAATCATAGGGTTAGGACTGCTAACCTGGTAAAATATCAATAGATAAAAGTAAAGAGGAATGTTTAAATTTCAGAAAACCTAGTACAACCAAGCATCAACAAATAATTCAGGTATGGATTATAAACCATTCTCATCAACTCACAAAAAAATTATTGGACCCTACAGACAAGGTAATAGTTTAGGTGTGAAAAAGTAAAGAAATAAATTCAATTTCTCTTTAAACTATCTTATAAATTAGAATCTTAGAAAATTTAAAATTTTCCTCATCCAAACTAGTAAAAACTTATTTTATTGCTGTCATATTTAAGTAGTTAAAGAATGTTTTTAATCAACATTTGCAATTTATAATTGTTAACAAATTCTAGTCAAAATGGCAAATGGATTCTAAAGCTTTAATATATCTTATGTTCCTCTGTAACAGTATTTTATATTCAATCAAGCAAAATATGTTAGCTTACTTCCTATCTATTTTTCAAGAAAAACCTTACTTTAAATCATTAAGGATCTGTGACCTTCAGTGTTAATGTCATGCATTTCCATGCCCAGAGATTTTTGTCTATGTGTTTTTATTCATTCATTTGCTAAATAATTTCTGTGGAGTCATCTAAATGTGGGCAAATCAGAAAACTTCAGGGCATGATTATGCCCAGTTTCAGTAATTACTTTTGGCAAATGGTGCCGGCTTTTCACAATAGTTTTCAAACATCTAGTAAGTAATTGCTTGTAACTGTGGCATTGTCTGACAGTGAAATGAAAGAACAGGCACTGCAGTGCTGCTGAACCCCTCCATTTGTATTGTACTGCAAAGCTTTCCAGCCACATAATTCCTCTTGACTGTCATGCTGTGGAAATTGCAGGGGGTTGCTGTAATATAGGCTTTTAACTTATGAAAAAGAACCAAGAGGAAAAAAGTAATGAAATTACACAAATTAGCCTGGCAGCCAAATTCTGTTTCTCCTCTTCCCTGACAAGACCTGATAATGGAAGGGTCCACCACCTCTTTTAGCATCTCAATTACTTAGATGTCATAATTTCAATCTCCTCAATTGGTACACTATTAAAAGAATCTCTCACCTCTAGCAGTAATCACTAGGTTCAAAAGCTACTGTGCCTTCCTGATTCTTTTCAAGAAATAGATGTAAAACAAACTGTCTGAGAAGGTGATTTTTCAAGCCATGCACTCTGGACCATTTGTTTGTTCATTCACTGATCAAATATTTATTGAGCACCTACTATATATACAAAGTACTGGTCTAGTCACTAGGGATATAAGGATAGAGAAGATAGATAAGGGTCTTACTTTCAAAAAACCTACATTTGGCTAGGGGTAGGTAAACAATTGACTATATAATACATCAGATTATGTTTAGTATTATGAAAAATAAGGCAGGATAAGGGGCCTAGAGAGGGACCATTGTGTGGACAGAGGTATTCAGAGATATGCCAAATATGGAAAGGACAACAAAAGCAATTTACTGAAAACTATTTTAAAATATTTCTTAATGACATACTGGAAATTGTCCTCTGTTAAGACAACAAGACCTTCCAATCATATTCCTTCCATGTTCTCTTTATTCAAAGTGATCTCTCTCCTCAGAATTGGCATGGTCATTCACTTAAAAGCTTTGCCTGGTGCTTTATAGAACAGTTATTTCTGTACAGCTAATCTCCCCTGCCTAATAGGAATCACTCTTACATCAAGGTGTGTGTTTTATTCATCTGGGCATCTGTTAGGGGTTGCATCATATCCCCTAAAAGATATGCTGAAGTCTTAACCCCTACTAACTCATAATGTGACTTCACTTGGAAACAGAGTTTTTAGAGAGGTAATCAAAATGAAATCACTACAGTGGACCATCATCAATGACTGGTGTTCTTACACAAAGGAGAAATTTGGACACAGAAATAGATATCCACATAGGAAGGACTGAGTGAAACACAAAGGAAGAATGTCATGTGAAGACAGAAGACTGGAGTGATGCATCTATAAGCCAAGGAATAGCAAAAATTGTCAGTAAAACACCAGAAATGAAGGAAGAAAGTAAGGATACTCCCCTAGGACCTTCAAAAGGAGTACAGTCATGCTAATACCTTGATTTTGGACTTTAATCCTCCAAAATTGTAAGACAACAAATTTCTGTTGTTTTAAGCTAACCAGTTTGCTGTACAGTTCTTTGTCACAGCAGACCTAGCAAACTGAAATAGTCATTCTAAGGGCTTAGGAAAGATGGTGAATATGTGATGAATAAATAAATAAAGTCTTTATAAATAATAAACTTGGGGTGCACTTTAGAAGTGAAGAAACTTAGGCATATCTATAATTGAACTACTCATGTGACACACGATATGAATTTGGTTGACCTTCAAAATTCAGGTATTTCTTTAACAGAGAAGTAAGGTTTTGTGATAGAGTCCCTTTTCCTTAATAAACACCATTCCTTTAACTTTCTATAGTTTAGTGCAGCAAATGTTATGTGTGTAAGAGCTCTACCTTGCTAAAGGAGAATAAATAGAAATCAAAAATCAGAGCTGATTACTTGGAAATCACCTCACAGTTCAGGTCACATAGAGAATGAAGCCTCAGAACCTGGCTTGAAAGTGTAATACTACAAACTGATTTTGCAGGCTAGAAAACATAGGTGCAAAAACCCAGCCCTTCCCAAAGTAGATTATGAGTAATTCTGTTTCAAACATTTACCCAAAAAAAATTACTTGGAATGAACCCTATTCTGAATCAGAGTATTGTGCTTCTCAAAAAAGGCAAACAACTGATTCATCCAACCCTAGTACCACTTAGATCATGCTTAGCATCTAGAATTAGTAAACCAGCACAAGCCCAAATGACATCAGGGAGTTAATGTCATTCAGTTGCTAAGTCCTGTCATACTCTGCAACTTCCGGGACTGCAGCACTCCAGGCTTCTCTGTCCTTCACTATCTCCTGAGTTTGCTCAAACTCGTGTCCATTAAATTGGTGATGTCATCCAACCATCTCATCCTCTGTTGTCCACTACTCCTCCTGCCCTCAATCTTTCCCAGCATCAGGGTCTTTTTGATGAGTTGACACTCCACATCAAGTGGCCAAAGTATTGGAGCTTCAGCTTCAGCATCAGTCCTTCCAATGAATATTCATGACTGATTTCATTTAGGGCTAACTAGTTTGATCTCCTTGCAGTCCAAGGGACTCTCAAGAGTCTTCTCCAGCACCACACTTCAAAAGCATCAATTCTTTGCACTCAGCCTTCTTTATGGTCCGACTGTCAAATCCGTACATGACTACTGGAAAAACATAACTGTGACTATACAGACATTTGTCAGCAAAGTGATGTCTCTGCTTTTTAATATGCTATCTAGGTTGGTCATAACTTTTCTTCCAAGGAGCAAGTGTCTTTTAATCTCGTGACTGCAGTCACCATCCACAGTGATTTTTGAGCCCAAGAAAATAAAATCTGTCACTGTTTCCATTGTTTCCCCATCTATTTGCCATGAATTGATGGGACTGGATGCCATGATCTTAGTTTTTTGAATGTTGTTTTAAACAAGCTTTTTCATTCTCCTCTTTCACCCTCATCAGGAGGCTCTTTAGTTCTTTGCTTTCTGCCATTAGAGTGGTATCATCTGCCTATCTGAGGTTGTTGATATTTCTCCCAGCAATCTTGATTCCAGCTTGTGAGTCATCCAGCCCAGCATTTTACATGACATACTCTGCATAGAAGTTAAACAAGGGCGGTGACAATATATAGCCTAGACCTACTCCTTTCCCAATTTGGAACCAGTCCATTGCTCCATGTCCAGTTCTGTTGCTTCTTGACCTGCATACATGTTTCTCAGGAGTCAGGTAAGGTGGTCTGGTATTCCCATCTCTTGAAGAATTTTCCACAGTCTGTTGTGATCCACATAGTCAAAGGCTTTAGCATAGTCAATGAAGCAGAGGTAGATGCTTTCCGGGAATTCTCTTGCTTTTTTTGTGTGATTCAACGGATGTTGGAAATTTGATCTTTTGTTCCTCTGCCTTTTCTAAATCCAGCTTGTACATCTGGAAGTTCTCAGTTTCACATACTGTTGAAGCCTAGGTCTTGAAAAATTTTGAGCATTATCTTGCTAGCATGTGAAATAAGTGCAATTGTACCATAGTTTGAACATTCTTTGGCATACCTTTCTTTGGGAAGTCAATGTACTGTAATACTAAAAACTATGGAATTTGGGGGTTTTCCCAGCTTTATTAAGATATAATTGACAAATAAATTTATTCATATTAAAGATATACAACTTGATATTTTGACATCCAACCACATTGTTAATGTTCACCACAATCAAGCTAATTTGCATATTTCTAACTACAGTCACCATGCTGTACACAAAATCTCCAAAACTAATTTATCCTACATATTTCAAACTTTGTACTATTTGATCCACATTTCCCCATATTCCCTTCCCTTAGCCCCATGTAACCACCATTCTATGGCTCTAAGGATCCAGCTTTTCAGATTCAACATTTAAGTGAGATCAAGTAGCATTTGTCTTTCTGTGTCTGCCTTATTTCACTTAGCTTAATATTCTCCAGGTTTATCCATGTTTTCACAAATGGCAGGATCTCCATTATCTTTATGAATAAATAATATTCCATTGTATAGCTATACTACTTTTCTATTCTCAATTTATCCATTCATAGACATTTAGGTTATTTCCATGTTTTGGTTATTGTGAATAATGCTGACATGAATATGGGAATGCCAAATATCTCTTTGAGACATGAACTTCGCTTCCTTTGGGTGTACACCCAGAAGTGAGATTGCAGATCACATAAAGTTCTATTTTTAGTTTTTTGAGAAATTTCCACACTATTTTCTATGTCTCTTCCAATTTATAGGCTTCCCTGGTGACACAGTGGTAAAGAACCCACTTGCCAATGCAAGAGACATGGGTTTGAGCCCTGGGTCAGGGAGTTCTCCCAAAGAAAGAAATGGCAACCCACTCCATTATTCTTGCCTGGGAAATCCCTTGCACAGAGGAGGCTGGCAGACTACAGGCCATAGGGTCACATAGAGTTGGTCACAACTTAGAGACTAAACAACAACGATCAATTTACATTCTCACTAATGGTGTACAAGAATTCCCTTTTCTCCATAGCCCTGACAATAAGTATCTTCTGTCTTTTAGATAATAGCCATTCTAAAAGATGTGAGGTGATATTTCAATGTGGTTTTATTTTGCATTTCTCAGATGATTAAGGATGCTTGGCTATTTGTATGTCTTTTTGTAGAAATGTCTATTCAGGTTCTTCACTCATTTTTTAAATAAGGTTTTTTCTTTTGGGAGGAATGGATGGGTATTGAGTTGTAAGAGTTCCTTATATATATTTATACTAACCCCTTACCATTTATATAGTTTGGGAATATTTTCTCCCATTCCCTAGGTTGTTTTTTCACTCTATTGATTGTTTCATTTGCTGTGCAAAAGCATTTTGTGTTAAGTCACTTCAATCATGTCCGACCCTTCATGATCCTATGGATTGTAGCCCTCCAGGCTCTTCTGTCCATGGGGTTCTCCAGGCAAGAATACTGTAGTGGGTTGCCATTTCCTTCTCCAAAAGCTTTTTTAGTTCAATACAATTTCATTTGTCTGTTTCTGTTTTTGTTGCCTGTGCTTTTGGTGTCATATTAAAAAATTAGTGCACAGACAGTGTCAAGAAACGTTTCCTGGGGGTGGTCCTAAGATGGCGGAGGAATAGGATGGGGAGACCACTTTCTCCCCCACAAATTCATCGAAAGAACATTTGAACACTGAGAAAATTCCACAAAACAACTTCTGAACGCTGGCAGAGGACATCAGGCACCCAGAAAAGCAGCCCATTGTCTTCGAAAGGAGGTAGGACAAAATATAAAAGATATAAAGAAAGAAAAAAAAGTTAGGGATGGAGATCCATCTGGGGAAGGGAGTCTTAAAAGAGGAGAAGTTTCCAAACTCTAGGAAACTCTCTCACTGGCAGGTCTGTGGGGAGCTTTGGAATCTCAGAGGGCAACATAACTGGGAAGAAAAATAAATAAATAAATAAAAACCACAGATTGCATGCCTAACAACAACTCCCAGCAGAAAAGCACCACAGACACTCACATCTGCCACCAGCAGGTGGGGGGGGGGTGAATGGGGAGGAGTGGGCTGCATTGCTTAGGGTAAGGACGGGGCCTGAAGGCCCTGAGGGCAATCTGAGGGAGCTAACGTGAGATATCAACCTAAACTGTGGGATAGCCAGAGGGGCGGGGGGTAGAGAGAGAGAGAGAACTATCCTGCGAAAAGCCCTAACCTAAGGTGCTGCTGGCCGGCTCACAGAACAAAAGACTGAATACCAGAGGAGAGCTAGCAGGCTGTGAACCAGCCCATCCCCCACAGGAGGCAGGGGTCAGGTGGGCGCCAGCCAGAGCCGAAAAGGGGCAAACTCAGCCCCAGAGACAGCTTCCCCTACCCAACTGCGAACAGGCTTCCAGTTTCTAACCAAGACTTCCTGGGTTTCTGGACGGTTGACATCTGCCAGGAGGGTCGCAGCCAGAGATCAGCTCCCCAGAAGAGACACACAGCACACTGGAGACGGGCGAGCAAGCTGCAACCCAGGAATCCTAGCAGCTGGGACCAGGGAGGTGATAAGATGCACTCACCACCTGCAGAGGGTGCGCTCACTGAACCCCAGGGTTAGTAGAAGGAAAAAAAATCTTAAAAATTAGGGCAAAAATAAAAGCAAAAGAAAGAAAAGAGACCATAGTAAAATTCAACAAAGCTAAAAGCTGGTTCTTTAAGAAAATAAATAAAACTGACAAACCATTAGCCAGACTCATCAAGAAAAAAAGGGAGAAGAATCAAATCAACAAAATTAGAAATGAAAATGGAGACATCACAACAGACAACACAGAAATACAAAGGATCATAACAGACTACTATCAGCAACTATATGCCAATAAAATGGACAACTTGGAAGAAATGGACAAATTCTTAGAAAAGTATAACTTTCCAAAACTGAACCAGGAAGAAATAGAAAATCTTAACAGACCCATCACAAGCACTGAAATTGAAACTGTAATCAGAAAACTTCCAGCAAACAAAAGCCCAGGACCAGACAGCTTCACAGCTAAATGCTACCAAAAATTTAGAGAAGAGCTAACACCTATCTTACTCAAACTCTTTCAGAAAATTGCAGAGGAAGGTAAACTTCCAAACTCATTCCATGAGGCCACCATCACCCTAATACCAAAACCTGACAAAGATGCCACAAAAAAAGAAAACAACAGGCCAATATCACTGATGAACATAGATGCAAAAATCCTTAAGAAAATTCTAGCAAACAGAATCAAACAACATATTTAAAATATCATACATCATGACCAAGTGGGATTTATCCCAGGGATGGAAGGATTCTTCAATATCCACAAATCAATCAACGTGATATACCACATTAACAAACTGAAAGACAAAAACCATATGATTATCTCAATAGATGCAAAGAAAGCCATTGACAAAATTCAACATCCATTTCTGATACAAACCCTCCAGAAAGCAGGCATAGAAGGAACATACCTCAACATAATAAAAGCTATATATGACAAACCCACAGGAAACATTATCTTCAGTGGTGAAAAATTGAAAGCATTTCCCCTAAAATGAGGAACAAGACAAGGGTGCCCACTCTCACCACTACTATTCAACATAGTTTTGGAAGTTTTGGCCACAGCAATCAAAGCAGAAAAAGAAATAAAAGGAATTCAGATTGGAAAAGAAGAAAAACTCTCACTGTTTGCAGATGACATGATCCTCTACATAGAAAACCCTAAAGACTCCACCAGAAAATTACTAGAGCTAATCAATGAATATAGTAAAGTTGCAGAATATAAAATTAACACACAGAAATCCCTTGCATTCCTATACACTAACAATGAGAAAATAGAAAGACAAATTAAGGAAACAATTCCACTCACTGTTGCAATGAAAAGAATAAAATACTTATGAATATATCTACCTAAAGAAACAAAAGACCTAAATATTGAAAACTGTAAAACACTGATGAAGGAAATCAAAGAGGACACAAATAGATGGAGAAATATACCATGCTCATGGATTGGAAGAATCAATATAGTGAAAATGAATATAGTACCCAAAGCAATCCATGGATTCAATGCAATCCCTATCAAGCTACCAATGGTATTTTTCACAGAACTAGAACAAATGATTTCACAATTTATATGGAAATACAAAAAACCTCGAATAGCTAAAGCAATCTTGAGAAAGAAGAATGGACCTGGAGGAATCAACCTGCCTGACTTCAGGCTCTACTACAAAGCTACAGTCTTCAACATAGTATGCTACTGGCACAAAGACACAAATATAGATCAATGGAACAAAATAAAAATCCCGGAGATAAATCCATGCACCTATGGACACCTTATCTTTGACAAAGACAGCAAGAATATGTAATGGGGAAAAGACAATCTCTTTAACAAGTGGTGCTGGGAAAACTGGTCAACCACTTGTAAAAGAATGAAACTAGAACACTTTCTAACGCCATACAGGAAAAGAAACTCAAAATGGATTAAAGATCTCAATGTAAGACCAGAAACTATAAAACTCCTAGAGGAAAACATAGGCAAAACACTCTCCGACATAAATCACAGCAGGATCCTCTATGACCTACCTCCCAGAGTAATGGAACGAAAAGCAAAAATAAACAAATGGGACCTAATTAAACTTAAAGGCTTTTGCACAATGAAGGAAACTATAAGCAAGGTGAAAAGACAGCCTTCAGAATGGGAGAAAACAAGAGCAAATGAAGCAACTGACAAATAATTAATCTCAAAAATACACGAGCAACTCCTGCAGCTCAATTCCAGAAAAATAAATGACCCAATCAAAAAATGGGCCAAAGAACTACACAGTCATTTCTCCAAAGAAGACATACAGATGGCTAACAAACACATGAAAAGATGCTCCACATCACTCATTATCAGGGAAATGCGAATCAAAACCACAATAAGGTACCATTTCACAAACTATAAATGCTGGAGAGGGTGTGGAGAAAAGGGAACCCTCTTGTACTGTTGGTGGGAATGCAAACTAGTACAGCCACTATGGAGAACAGTGTGGAGATTCCTTAAAAACATGGAAATAGAACTGCCATATGACCCAGAAATCCCACTGCTGGGCATATACACTGAGGAAACCAGAATTGAAAGAGACATGTGTACCCCAATGTTCGTCTCAGGACTGTTTATAGTAGCCAGGACATGGAAGCAACCTAGATGTCCATCATCAGATGAATGGAAAAGAAAGCTGTGGTACATATACATAATGGAATATTACTCAGCCATTAAAAAGGATACATTTGTATCAATTCTAATGAGGTGGATGAAACTGGAGCCTCTTATACAGAGTGAAGTAAGCCAGAAAGAAAACACCAATACAGTATGCTGCTGCTGCTGCTAAGTCGCTTCAGTCGTGTCCGACTCTGTGCGATCCCATAGACGGCAGCCCACCAGGCTCCCCCATCCCTGGGATTCTCCAGGCAAGAATACTGGAGTGGGTTGCCATTTCCTTCTCCAATGCTTGAAAGTGAAAAGTGAAAGTGAAGTTGCTCAGTCGTGTCTGACTCCTAGCAACCCCATGGACTGCAGCCCACCAGGCTCCTCCATCCATGGGATTTTCCAGGCAAGAGTACTGGAGTAGGGTGCCATTGCCTTCTCCACCAATACAGTATACTAATGCATATATATGAAATTTAGAAAGATGGTAATGATAACTTTATATGCCAGACAGCAAAAGAGACATAGATGTATAGAACAGTCTTTTGGACTCTGTGGGAGGAGGTGAGGGTGTGATGACCTGAGAGAATAGCATTGAAACATGTATATTATCATATGTGAAACAGATTGCCAGTCCAGGTTCGATGCATGAGACAGGGTGCTCGGGGCTGGTGCACTGGGATGACCCTAAGGGATGGGATGGGGAGGGAGGTGGGAAGGTGTTCAGGATGGGGAACACAAGTACACACATGTCTGATTCATGTCAATGTATGGCAAAACCCAGTACAATATTGTAAAATAATTCACCTCCAATTAAAATAAATAAATTTTTTAAAAAATAAAAAAAAAGAAATGTTTCCTCTACATTTTCTTCTAGTAGTTTTACAGTTTCAAGTCTTATATTTAAATCTTTATTCCATTTTGACTTCATTTCATATGCTGTGTATTATAAGGTTCCAATTTCATCTTTCTGCATATGGATATACAGGTTTACCAAACTATTTTATGAAGAGATATCCTTCCCCGATTGTGTGTTCTTGCCACCTTTGTTGAAGAACCATTGATTGAAAATATATGGATGCCGTTCTGGGCCTTTTATTTTGTTATTTGGTCTATATGTTCATTTTTATACCAGTACCATGCTGTATAATTTACTCTAACTTTGTAGTATATTTTAAAATCAAGCAGTGTGATACCTCCAGCTTTGTTCTTCTTTATCAAGGTTGTTTTTCCTAATCAGGGTCTTCTGTGGTTCCATAAGAATTTTAGGATTGTTTTATCTAGTTCTATGAAAAATCCCATTGGAATTTGGATAGGGATTGCATTGAATCTATTTATTTCTTTGGGTAGAATGATCATATGAAAATATTAATTCTTCCAGTCCTTGTAGATGGTATATGCTTCCATTTATTTGCATCTTCTTCAATTTCTTTCATTAATGTGTCATAATTATCAGTGTTCACATCTTTCACTTCCTTGGTTAAATTTACTCCTGGTATTTTATTGGTTTTGATGCTATAGTAAATATGATTATGTTCTTAATTTCTTTTTTGGATAGTTCATTGATAACATAGAAGTGCAACTCATTTTTGTAAGCTGATTTTGTATCTTGCAAATTTACCAAATTCATTTATTAATTCTAAAATTTTGGTAGTGTCTTTCGAGTTATTATAAGATTATGTCATGTGTAAACGGAGATAATTTAATTCTTCCTGTTTGATTTGGATGCTTTATATTTCTTTTTCCTCCTTAACTGATCTGACTAGGACTCTTAGTACTATGTTGAGTAGAAGTGGCAAGAATGGACATTAGTGTCTTGTTCCTGATCTTACAGGAAAAGCTGCAAGTATTTCAGCATTGAGCATCATGTTAGCTGTGACTTGTCATATGTGGCCTTCATTATGTTGAGTTACATTCCTTCTATAGCTAATTTGTTGGAAGTCTTATAATGATTGGTTGGTCAGTTCAGTTGCTCAGTCATGTCTGACTCTGCAACCCCATGGACTGCAGTATGTCAGTTCAGTTCTGTTCAGTCGCTCAGTTGTGTCCGACTCTTTGCAGCACATCAGGCTTCACCAACTCCTAGAGCTTGGTCAAACTCATGTCCATGGAGTCAGTGATGCCATCCAACCATCTCATCCTCTGTCGTCCCCTTCTCCTGCCATCACTCTTTCCTACCATCAGGGTCTTTTCAAATGAGTCAGTTCTAAGCATCAGGAGGCTGAAGTATTGGAGCTTCAGCTTCAGCATCAGTCCTTCCAATGAATACTCAAGACTGATTTCCTTTAGGATGGACTGGTTGGATGTCCTTGCAGTCCAAGGGACTCTCAAGAGTCTTCTCCAACATCACAACTCAAAAGCATCAATTCTTCAGTGCTCAGCTTTCTTATAGTACAACTCTCACATCCATACATGACTACTGGAAAAACCACAGCTTTGAACAGACAAACATTTATTGGCAAAGGAATGTCTCTGCTTTTTAATATACTGTCTAGGTTGATCATAGCTTTTCTTCCAAGGAGCAAGCGTCTTTTAATTTCATGGCTGCAGTCACCATCTGCAGTGATTTTGGAGCCCAAGAAAATAAAGTTTGTCACTGTTTCCATTATTTCCCCATCTATTTGCCATGAAGTGATGGGACCAGATGCCATGATCTTAGTTTTCTGAATGTTGAACTTTACGCCAGCTTTTTCACTCTCCTCTTTCACTTTCATCATGAAGCTCTTCAGTTCCTCTTCACTTTCTGCCATAAGAGTGATGTCATCTGTGTATCTAAAATTACTGATGTTTCTCCTGGAAATCTTGATTCCAATTTGCGCTTCATCCAGCCTGACATTTCGCATAATGTACTCTAAATATAAGTTAAATAAGCAGGGTGATAATATACAGCCTTGACGTACTCCTTTCCCTATTTGGAACCAGTCTGTTGTTCCATGTCCGTGTCTAACTGTTGCTTCTTGACCTGCATACAGATTTCTCAGGAGGCAGGTCAGGTGCTCTGGTATTCCCATCTCTTTAAGAATTTTCCACAGTTTGTTGTGATCCACACAATCAAAGGCTTTGGCATAGTCAATAAAACAGAAGTAGATGTTTTTTGGAACTTTCTTGCTTTTTCGATGATCCAACGGATGTTGGCAATTTGATCTCTGGTTCCTCTGCCTTTTGTAAATACAACTTGAACATCTGGAAGTTCACAGTTCACGTACTGTTGAAGCCTGGCTTGGATAATTTTGAGCATTACTTTACTAGCGTGTGAGATGAGTTCAATTGTGTGGTAGTTTGAACATTCTTGTCATGATAAATTTTTGAATTTTCTCAAATGTTTTTATCTATTCATATGATCATAAGATTTTTATTCTTCATTCTGCTACCATCATGTACCACATTTACTGATTTGCCTGTATTGAAATAGCCTTCCATCCTAGGGATAAATCTCATTTAATCATGGTTTATGATTTTTTTACTATGCTGTTGAATTCAACTTGCTAATATTTTGTTGATATTTGTATCTATGTTCATCAGAGATACTGGTCTATAATTTTCTTATCACTATGGTGCCATGTATGAAGGTAATGTTGATCTCATAAAATGAATTTTTAAATATCCCCATAAATTTTTGGATGAGTTTGAGAAGGATTGACATTAATACTCCCTTAAATCTTTAGTAGAATTCACCAGGGAAGTCATCTGGCCCTGGAAGTTTTTGATTATTGATGCAGTCTCCTCATACATTATTGATTTGTGCTCCTCTAGGGTGCTTCTACCTCTTAGTTATTTTTAAATTTCAAGATATTTTGGTTCCAATATTGTTGTTTTATTGGTGTTTCTGTGGAGGAATACGGATTTCCTACTCTGCCATCTTACTGACATCAGATCTCAAATATCATGAGATTTGGAGGAACAAAGGGCTGAGTTTGAATCTGGCTTCACAAGTTAATTGTTGTATGATTTTAGGCAAGTTACTAACTCTTCTCTCAGTTTTATGCTTCTCATGAATAGTGAAGGTTGTTATCAAATATATAATAAACAATGGACTGTCTTAAGATATTTCACCTAGAAAAATTCTTAACAACAATACCATCTGGGCTACCTAAAGCATCTCTCTGAATCTTGGGTTTCATAGTCATTAAGGTAATGCTTGCTAGATGATCTAAAAATAACCCTAAAATTTCATAAGCTTAACATAATAGTTATTTTTTATTCATTTCACAGTTGAATGTGGGTTGGAGGCTCCTCAGGTAGCTGTCCTTTAAGTGATGATTTCTGTCCCCATATGGTGCTGTCATTTTAAACACTGGCCTCTAGGGTCTTATGGGCTTCCTTGGTGTCTCAAACAGTAAAAATCTGCTTGCAACGCAGGATACCTGGGTTTGATCCCTGGGTTGGGAAGATCCCATGGAGAAGGGAATGACTACCCACTCCAGTATTATGGCCTGGAGAATTCCATGGACAGAGGAGGCTGGTGGGCTACATTCCCTGGGGTCACAAAGAGATGGACATGACTGAGCAACTTTCACTTTCTGAGGTCTTCAGGGAAAGAGAAGGGAGATTGTGGGTAGCCCAATAGGGTTTTATGGCTAGTTTTAGAAGTGACATATTTCAATTCTGCACACATCCCATTGGCCAAATCCAGTTATACAGCCCAATAAAGCAGTAAGGGAAAATGAGAAATGTAGTCTTCCTGTGTAAACAGCAAGAGTAAATGAGATTAGTGAGCATACCTAGACTCTCTCTCCAACAGTCTTTTTTCACATAAAGGGATTTTAAGGTTTAGACTCTGTCCATATCTGTTTTATTTCTAACTTAACAAGTACATATAATTTATAGAAGATTTTTATACTTTTATATAAATAATTGCCTAGTAAATATCTCTCTTCTACTTATCCTCTGAGAAAGGAGTTTTCTTTTTTCTAGGGAGCTAACCACTGGAAATGGTGGGAAATTTTTCAGTGATAAAATAGAACATGTTTGATAAACAGAGCACAATGAAATATAATCCAGGTGGGTACTGTCAAGGATTAGATCTCTCCCATTCAATGAAAGCAGGGTACATATATTTAAAACTGTACTATAAGTAAGCACTTGGTCCCCAGGAAGAGTACTAGTAAGGGTAAGAACTGTCCATATAATAAAAGTCATAAAATAGTTGAAGAAGAAAGAAACTTTAGAGGCTGCAAAGGGCATGTAGCAGGGAAAATATTTAATGCTGTTTCATAGGAAATGTCATGGAATACATATATTGTCATCTTCGGTTTGTACCTTAATGAAGAAGGATGCTACTTTTCATAGCCAAAGGAGATAAGGCCATTTCTCCCTTCACTGTAATAATGTGGGCAAAAAATCTAAAGAAAAGAATTAGTAGAGGGCAAGACTCAAGATACTGAGTGTCGTACTTAACTACGCAAGATGAAGATTACAAACTGACACAAATAAGAGAGAAGCCATTTTCTAGTAAGCAGTAATTCAAGCAGGCTGTATTTTGCTGCCTGTATTTGGTGGGGTAGGAGAGCTATGTTAACAATGCAGTGACAAACACTTTGTATCAAAAGTGAACTTCAATAAAGGTAAATCTTTAAACATCCTAGAAGAAACATGCATAGAAACTATCTCAATAGTCAATGAAAGAATGAATGAGGGAGAAGTGGGAATATTAAGGTAGCACCCATGGGGGAGTTGAGAAGAACAGAAGCAACAGAAATTAGTGGGAAGAGACACGTAGGGTTCATTTCTTAAGTTTCTAAGAAATGCTAATTTTTTTCAGTTTATTAATTTTTTAATTTATTTATTTTAGTTGGAAGCTAATTACATTAAAATATTGTAGTGGTTTTGCCATACATTGACATGAATCAGCCATGGGTGTACATGATTTCCACATCCTGAACACCCTCCCACCTCCCTCCCCATGTCATCCCTCTGGGTCATCCCAACACACCAGCCCTGAGCATCTTGTCTCATGCATTGAACCTGGACTGGTGATCTATTTCACATATGATAACATACATGTTTCAATGCTATTCTCTCATTCATCCCAACCTCACCTTTTCCCACAGAGTCCTAAAGACTATTCTATACATCAGTGTCTCTTTTGCTGTCTGGCATATAAGGTTATCATTACCATCTTTCTAAATTCAATATATATGCGTTAGTATACCATATTGGTGTGTTTTTTTTTTCTGGATTACTTCACTCTGAATTTGGAAATAAGGAGTTCATGATCTGAGCCACAGCCAGTTCCCAGTCTTGTTTTTGCTGACTGTATAGAGCTTCTCCATCTTTGGCTGCAAAGAATATAATCAATCTGATTTCGGTGTTGACCATCTGGTGACGTCCATGTGTAGAGTCTTCTCTTGTGTTGTTGCAAGACGTGTTTGCTATGACCAGTGCGTTCTCTTGGCAAAATTCTATTAGCCTTTGTCCTGTTTCATTCCGTATTCCAAGGCCAAATTTGCCTGTTATCCCAGGTGTTTCTTGACTTCCTACTTTTGCATTCCAGTCCCCTATAATGAAAAGAACATCTTTTGGGGGTGTTAGTTCTAAAAGGTCTTCTAGGTCTTCATAGAACCTTTCAATTTCAGCTTCTTCAGCATTACTGGTTGGGCCATAGACTTGGATTACTGTGACATTGAATGGTTTGCCTTTGAAATGAACAGAGACCATTCTGTCGTTTTTGAGATTGCATCCAAGTACTGCATTTTGGACTCTTTTGTTGACCATGATGGCTACTCCATGTCTTCTAAGGGATTGCTGCCCACAGTAGTAGATATAATGGTCATCTGAGTTAAATTCACCCATTCCAGTCCATTTTAATTCACTGATTCCTAGAAAGTTGACATTCACTCTTGCCATCTCCTGTTTGACCATTTCCAATTTGCCTTGATTCATGGACCTAACATTCCAGGTTCCTATGCAATATTGCTCTTTACAGCATCAGACCTTGCTTCTATCACCAGTCACATCCTCAACTGGGTATTGTTTTCACTTTGGTTCTATCCCTTCATTCTTTCTGGAGTTATTTCTCCACTGATCTCCAGTAGTATATTGGGCCCCTACTGACCTGGGGAGTTCCTCTTTCAGTATCCTATCATTTTGCCTTTTCATACTGTTCATGGGGTTCTCAAGGCAGGAATACTGAAGTGGTTTGCCATTCCCTTCTCCAGTAGACCACATTCCGTCAGACCTCTCCACCATGACCCGCCCATCTTGGGTGGCCCCCAGAGCATGACTTAGTTTCATTGAGTTAGACAAGGCTGTGGTCCATGTGATTAGATTGACAAGTTTTCTGTGATTATGGTTTCAGTGTGTCTGCCTTCTGATGTCTCTCGCAACACCTACCATCTTACTTGAGTTTCTCTTACCTTGGACGTAGACCATTCAGGTATGACCTAAATCAAATTCCTTATGATAACACAGTGGAAGTGAGAAATAGATTTAAGGGACTAGATCTGATAGACAGACTGCCTGATGAACTATGGACGGAGGTTCATGACAGTGTACAGGAGACAGAGATCAAGACCATTCCCATGGAAAAGAAATGCAAAAAAGCAAAATGGCTGTCTGGGGAGGCCTTACAAAGAGCTGTGAAAAGAAGAGAAGTGAAAAGCAAAAAATAAAAGGAAAGATATAACCATCTGAATGCAGAGTTCCAAAGAATAGCAAGGAGAGATAAGAAAGCCTTCCAAGCAATCAATGCAAAGAAATAGACAAAAAACAACAGAACAGGAAAGACTAGAGACCTCTTCAAGAAAATTAGAGATACCAAGGGAACATTTCATTCAAAGATGGGCTCGATAAAGGACAGAAATGGTATGGACCTAACAGAAGCAGAAGATATTAAGAAGAGGTGGCAAGAATACACAAAAGAACTGTACAAAAAAAAGGACTTCACAATCAAGATAATCACGATGGTGTGATCACTCACTTAGAGCCCGACATACTGGAATGTGAAGTTAAGTGAGCCCTAGAAAGCATCACTATGAACAAAACCAGTGGAGGTGACGGAACTCCAGTTGAGCTATTTTAAATCCTGAAAGATGATGCTGTGAAAGTGCTGCACTCAATATGCCAACAAATTTGGAAAACTCAGCAGTAGCCACAGGACTGGAAAAGGTCAGTTTTCATTCCAATCCCAAAGAAAGGCAATACCAAAGAATGCTCAAACTACCACACAATTGCACTCATCTCACACGCTATTAAAGTAATGCTCAAAATTTTCCAAGCCAGGCTTCAGCAATATGTGAACCATGAACTTCCATATGTTCAAGCTGGTTTTAGAAAAGGCAGAGGAACCAGAGATCAAATTGACAACATCTGCTGGATCATCAAAAAAGCAAGAGAGTTCCAGAAAAACATCTATTTTTGCTTTATTGACTATCCCAAAGCCTTTGACTACGTGGATCACAATAAACTGTCGAAAATTCTGAAAGAGATGGGAATATCAGACCACCTGACCTGCCTCTTGAGAAACCTGTATGCAGGTCAGGAAGCAACAGTTAGAACTGGACATGGAACAACAGACTGATTCCAAATAGGAAAAGGAGTACGTCAAGGCTGTATATTGTCACCATGCTTATTGAACTTATATGTAGAGTACATCATGAGAAACGCTGGGCTGGAAGAAGCACAAGCTGGAATCAAGATTGCCGGGAGAAATCTCAATAACCTCAGATATTCAGATGACACCACCCTTATGGCAGAAAGTGAAGAGGAACTAAAAAGCCTCTTGATGAAAGTCAAAGAGAAGAGTGAAAAAGTTGGCGCAACATTCAGAAAACTAAGATGATGGCATCTGGTCCCATCATTTCATGGCAGATAGATGGGGAAACAGGGGAAACAGTGGAAACAGTGTCAGACTTTTTTTGTGTGTGGAGGGGCTCCAAAATCACTGCATATGGTGATTGCAGCCATGAAATTAAAAGATGCTTACTCCGTGGAAAGAAAGTTATTACCAACCTAGATAGCATATTCAAAAGCAGAGACATTACTTTGCCAACAAAGGTCCGTCTAGTCAAGGCTATGATTTTTCCAGTGGTCATGTATGGATCTGAGAGTTGGACTGTGAAGAAAGCTGAGCACTGAAGAATTGATGCTTTTGAACTGTGGTGTTGGAGAAGACTCTTGAGAGTCCCTGGACTGCAAGGCGATCCAACCAGTCCATTCTAAATGAGATCAGTCCTGGGTGTTCTTTGGAAGACTGATGCTAAAGCTGAAACTCCAGTACTTTGGCCACCTCATGCAAAGAGTTGACTCATTAGAAAAGACTCTGATGCTGGGAGGGATTGGGGGCAGGAGAAGGGGACGACAGACTATGTGATGGCTGGATGGCATTTCCAAATCGATGGACATGAGTTTGAGTGAACTCTGGGAGTTGGTGATGGACAAGGAGGCCTGGAGTGCTGCAATTCATGGTGTTGCAAAGAGTTGGACACGACTGAGCAGCTGAACTGAACCAAACTACTTCACTCTGTATGATAGGCTCCAGTTTCATCCACCTCATTAAAACTGATTCAAATATATCCTTTTTTAATGGCTGAGTAATATTCCGTTGTGTATATGTACCACAGCTTTCTTTTCCATTCATCTGATGATGGACATCTAGGTTGCTTCCATGCCATGGCTATTATAAACAGTGCTGCGATGAACATTGGGGTACACGTGTCTCTTTCAATTCTGGTTTCCCTGGTGTGTATGCCCAGCAGTAGGATTGCTGGGTCATATGGCAGTTCTATTTCCAGGTTTTTAAGGAATTTCCACACTGTTCTCCATAGTGGCTGTACTAGTTTGCATTCCCACCAACAGTACAAGAGGGTTCCATTTTCTCCACACCCTCTCCAGCATTTATAGTTTGTAGACCTTTGGATAGCAGCCATTCTGACGGGCATGAAATGGTACCTCATTGTGGTTTTGATTTGCATTTCTCTGATGAGTGATGTGGAGCATCTTTTCATGTGTTTGTTAGCCATCTGTATGTCTTCTTTGGAGAAATGACTGTATAGTTCTTTGGCCCATTTTTTGATTGGGTCATTTATTTTTCTGGAATTGAGCTGCAGGAGTTGCTCGTGTATTTTTGAGATTAATTATTTGTCAGTTGCTTCATTTGCTCTTATTTTCTCCCATTCTGAAGGCTGTCTTTTCACCTTGCTTATAGTTTCCTTCATTGTGCAAATGCTTTTAAGTTTAATTAGGTCCCATTTGTTTATTTTTGCTTTTCGTTCCATTACTCTGGGAGGTGGGTCATAGAGGATCCTGCTGTGATTTATGTCGGAGAGTGTTTTGCCTATGTTTTCCTCTAGGAGTTTTATAGTTTCTGGTCTTACATTGAGATCTTTAATCCATTTTGAGTTTCTTTTCCTGTATGGTGTTAGAAAGTGTTCTAGTTTGATTCTTTTACAAGTGGTTGACCAGTTTTCCCAGCACCACTTGTTAAAGAGATTGTCTTTTCTCCATTATGTATTCTTGCTGTCTTTGTCAAAGATAAGGTGTCCATCGGTGCATGGATTTATCTCCGGGATTTTTATTTTGTTCCATTGATCTATATTTGTGTCTTTGTGCCAGTAGCATACTATGTTGAAGACTGTAGTTTTGTAGTATAGCCTGAAGTCAGGCAGGTTGATTCCTCCAGGTCCATTCTTCTTTCTCAAGATTGCTTTGGCTATTCGAGGTTTTTTGTATTTCCATATAAATTGTGAAATCATTTGTTCTAGTTCTGTGAAAAATACCATTGGTAGCTTGATAGGGATTGCATTGTATCCATAGATTGCTTTGGGTACTATACTCATTTTCACTATATTGATTCTTCCAATCCCTAAACATGGTATATTTCTCCATGTATTTGTGTCCTCTGATTTCCTTCATCAGTGTTTTACAGTTTTCAATATTTAGGTCTTTTGTTTCTTTAGGTAGATATATTCATAAGTATTTTATTATTTTCATTGCAACAGTGAGTGGAATTGTTTCCCTAATTTCTCTATTTTCTCATTGTTAGTGTATAGGAATGCAAGGGATTTCTGTGTGTTAATTTTATATCCTGCAACTTTACTATATTCATTGATTCCGTTCAGTTCAGTCATTCAGTCATGTCCGACTCTTTGTGACCCCATGAGTCACAGCACACCAGGCTTCCCTGTCCATCACCAACTCCTGGAGTTTACCCATACTCTTGTCCATCAAGTCAGTGATGCCATCCAGCCATCTTATCCTCTGTCATCCCCTTCTTCACCTGCCCCCAATCCCTCCCAGCATCAGGGTCTTTCCCAATGAGTCAACACTTTGCAAGAGGTGGCCAAAGTATTGGAGTTTCAGCCTCAGCATCAGTCCTTCCAATGAACACCCAGGACTGATCTCCTTTAGGATGGACTGGTTGGATGTCCTTGCAATCCAAGGGACTCTCAAGAGTCTTCTCCAACACCACACTTCAAAAGCATCAATTCTTCGGTGCTCAGCCTTCTTCACAGTCCAACTCTCACATCCATACATGACCACTGGAAAACCCACAGCCTTGACTAGATGGACCTTTGTTGGCAAAGTAATGTCTCTGCTTTTGAATATGCTATCTAGGTTGGTCATAACTTTTCTTCCAAGGAGTAAGCATCTTTTAATTTCATGGCTGCAGTCACCATCTGCAGTGATTTTGGAGCCCCAAAAAATAAAGTCTGACACTGTTTCCACTGTTTCCCCATCTATTTCCCATGAAGTGATGGGACCAGATGCCATGATCTTCATTTTCTGAATGTTGAGTTTTAAGCCAACTTTTTCACTCTCCTCTTTCACCTTCATCAAGAGGCTTTTTAGTTCCTCTTCACTTTTTGCCATAAGAATGGTGTCATCTTCATATCTGAGGTTATTGATATTTCTCCCAGCAATCTCGATTCCAGCTTGTGCTTCTTCCAGCCCAGCATTTCTCATGATGTATTCATTGATTAGCTCTAGTAATTTTCTGGTGGCGTCTTTAGGGTTTTCTATGTAGAGGATCATGTCATCTGCAAACAGTGAGAGTTTTACTTCTTCTTTTCCAATCTGAATTCCTTTTATTTATTTTTCTGCTCTGATTGCTGTGGCCACAACTTCCAAAACTATGTTGAATAGTAGTGGTGAGAGTGGACACCCTTGTCTTTTTCCTCACTTTAGGGGAAATGCTTTCAATTTTTCACCATTGAGGATAATGTTTGCTGTGGGTTTGTCATATATAGCGTTTATTATGTTGAGGTATGTTCCTTCTATGCCTGCTTTCTGGAGAGTTTGTATCAGAAATGAATGTTGAATTTTGTCAAAGGCTTTCTCTGCGTCTATTGAGATAATCATATGGTTTTTATCTTTCAATTTGTTAATGTGGTGTATCACATTGATTGATTTGCAGATATTGAAGAATCTTTGCATCCCTGGGATAAAGCCCACTTGGTCATGATGTATGATCTTTTTAATATGTTGTTTGATTCTGTTTGCTAGAATTTTCTTAAGGATTTTTTTCATCTATGTTCATCAGTGATATTGGCCTGTAGTTTTCTTATTTTGTGGCATCATTTTCTGGTTTTGGTATTAGGGTGATTGTGGCCTCTGAAGTGCTACGTTTAAAAACTTACTTTTATGCTGGCTTTCAGGCTTGATTCTCCCTCAAAAAGGCATACCTTATGTAGATTATGTAGATTATCTGGTAACAACATTCCATATGCCCTTTTCACTCGAATTTTTGAGCAGTATTAAAAGGGATGCTTCAGCCTCAAGGTCAACTCTCTTAGCCCACATTTAAGGAATCTTGAATAAACCCAGTCTGTGAGCAAACCTTCCACACAACATCAGTCAAATATTACTGACTTTCAAGAAAGACCAATTAACTTGTTTTCCCCATTTTCACTAGGACTAAAAGTGGAACTGGTCATCTATCATGAGAAAGCCTATTCTAAAGTATAGACAGCCAGATTATAAATGGCTTGCAATTTACTAGATGGTCTGTTTTTTAAGAAACTGTCTCCAAAATTGAGTATGAATATATTTTTGATCAAGAGAGCATACTTCCAGGAAATACATGTTGGTAAATATATAAATAAAATGCAAGGCTGTTTATCAAAGCATTATTTATAATATAGCAAAAGGCTGGATGCAACCCAAATGTCCATAGCATGTTGTATGAACAAATTATATTATATTCTTATAAGGTGAAAACTGCATATTATGCTACTGTTTAAGAAAGGAGGGAACAAGGACATCTTGTCATACCAGAAATCATGGAAGCCATCAAAGACCACTGAGGTTGTACCCAAAAAACTCTGGTGCCAACTTAAAGAGACTTTTACTGACCAAAAATAAAAAAATGTAGCCAACTATTAAAACAAAATTTTGATAGATTAACACACATAAAACATGTTTAAATCCATGGCTTCATTGCAGAATGTTAAAAAGTTATTTTTTATTTTTGGAGGACACTAGGTCAGGAGCTAACTCATACATACTGGTTTATTTTTAAAATGAGAGGATAAAACAAAACCTCAAAACATGTTTGTGGAAGGAAGGGATAGGATGGAGGATAGAGGAACAGGTACTATATTTCTTTGAATATACCTTGACTTATAGATTTCACTTTACATAATTTTAAAATTTAAATCCAAATAAGGCAGTCTCTAAAGTTTGAAAGCAAAACCAAATATATGATAGTGACAAAATAACATAATTATTGCAGGAGACTTTTAAGAAAATTATTTCAAAAGAACAACAATATAAAATTAAACAAAAAATGACATTTATGGTGGTAGATCCAGATTGTTATTCTGAGACTGTGATGTGTGTGTTGTAGGATAAAATAAACAAATGTGTCAGTGTCATTGAGAAGCAGAATTTTCAACATGAAAGAAAAGAGACAGATCAGAGAGATTAACTAAAAGTTTATACTCTTGAATTTGAATTGTAACATCAAGTGTGAACTCATGATGTGATTTACCTTAAAGAAAAATATTCCCTAGTTCTGTCCACTGAAATGTCCTAGAAATAAAGACTTCAAGCATCCAGACAGGCTGAGGTCTTAAAGCCCTATTTCCCACTAAAGGAAAGCAGAGATCCTTGGAAAGATAGAATATTATAGGTCTAGGAATGGAAGTGAACAAACTGAGTGAGCCTGAGACATATCGTTATATAAGAAGTTAAGGAAGCTATCAAAGGTGTCTGGGATTTTGTCAAAAAGAAACTCAGGTACCTATTGAAGCGGTTCTATCAGCCAAAGGTAGGACAAATTGAACCTCAATAAGAATAATCATTTCAATGAGTTAAAATGTGTTTCATCCAAATATTTAAATCCACATATTCAGTGTGATGCTGAAAAAAAATACATGCTGGTAGACTTTCAAGGATGCTAGAGATCTAACTCCTTATTCTGAAAACTGGTAAAGAAAGAGAAAGCAGTGAACCATTAACCCTCTCCTTTCCTAAATGAATTGTATCATCGGTAACCAAATAGTAGTTGAGGGGACAGTTTCTCTTCATAGATGTGTTCCAATCAATAAATGAATAAGGCATGATAAAATTAGAATATCATTTTGTAGTTCTACAGTAAAATAACTGATATAAAATCACCAACAGATGTGGGCATCACAAAAAGAGAAGCAACCTGGCAAAGTTTAAGATGGCATACCCTACAGTCCCAAATTATAGTCCTAGATTTATATCAGATAAGTTCTTGCATATGTGTACCAGGAGACATTATAAGAATGTTCAAAGCAGTACTATTCCTATGAAAATATGGATGACAATCTAGATATGCATAAATAGTATAAAGGATAAATGAGTAGTGTTATAGACATACAATGAAATACAATATCACTGTGAAAATAAATGAACTACAACCGTACTTGACAAAGAATTAAGAAGGAAGAAAAAGAAAAAAAAAAAACAGAACACAGTGGGAGACCTAGGTCCTATCCCTGGGTTGGGAAGATCCCCTAAAGAAGGGAACGGCTACCCACTCCAGTATTCTGGCCTGGAGAATCCCATGGACTATATAATCCATGGGGTTGCAAAGAGTCAGACACAACTGAGTGACTTTCACTTTCACTTTCAAGATTACATTAATATAAAGGTCAAAAAACAGACAACTTTAAAGAATGCATTGTTTCAGGATGCAGACATTTATGGTATAACTATCAAATAATTTAAGAATATAATTAATACAAACTTCAGAGTGGTTGTTGGGGGCATATGGGATTAGAAACAGACACACAAGAGGCTTCAAATGCACTGGTAATATTTTATTTCTTAAATTGGATGGTAGACATAGTTGTTTCGATTTCATTATTATTGGTTAAATTCTATTTGTGTATACTGTATATGTGATAAATGTGCCTGTGTATAAATGCATATATGCTTGTGTATATGTATATATGTTGTTGTTGTAGGTTAGTCACTAAGTCATGTCTGACTTTTTGTGACCCTATGGACTATAACCCACCAGGCTCCTCTGTCCATGAGATTTCCCAGGCAAGAATACTGGAATGGGTTGCTATTTCCTTCTCTAGGGGATCTTCCCGATCCAGGGATCAAAGCCAGGTCTTCTGCATCGGCAGGTGGATTCTTTACCACTAGCGCCACCTGGGAAACCCTGTCTTTATATAGGCATAGCTACAAAAGGGGTTTGTATAATGGCTGAGACATAACACATGTAGAACAAAAATCTGAAAGCAAAGAATTTGGCTATAAATAAGTGATGCATATGGAAGTAAATAATTGAGTTATTATAACACTGCAATGAAAATGCAGTTATTTAACTTTAACGCTCTATAGGAGTGATTCATTCATCAAATATTTTTAAGTCCCTGTGTCATAAATACTGTACTGTATGATAAGCATGTGGTGACAAACAAAAAATATGCAATCCTTGCTCTTTAGTGGGGGAAAGAACCATTAAACAAGTAAATGACCCATAAATGTGTACTTACAACCTGCAATGAGGGTATTAGTATTACAACCAATATTTACTGAGTAGATATGGGTCAAGAAGTTTTGTAAAAGGTAGATTATCATTCTACAGAGGAGAAAACTGCTGTACACCTATGTTGGGCAATTAGTTCAAGGTCAAATAGCTTACAAGAGGAGCAGCTGCAAATCATACCCAGGCAGTCTGACTACAGAGCACAAGCTGGTATGCTACACTGACTAGGAAAAACACTTGAGTTATCAGGAAAACAATGTGGATCATTTTAGCTTTTACTGGTCAGAGAAAGCCTCTCTGAGCACCAATATTTATGCTAGAAATACAGGATTAGGAAAAGTTAACAATCTCTTGTGTGTTTTAAATGGTCTAAGTGATAGGAAGCCTAGAGGACAGGTGGACAAAAGGAGAATACTGAAGAGGGAAGTCATAACGAAAGGCCTTTCTCCTTCAGCCCGCCTGATCACCTTCTTAGAGCTCAGGGGAGCATGTGACAATGGGAACTGTAGTGAAATGTCTGCCCAGAGCATGGCACCAGGGAGTAAGGAGCTAGAAATGAGCATCAGTTGCCACTTTGGCTCCAGTAAGTCTCTATTTTGGCTTTCTCTTGAGCCTCTCTGGAGCTCCAGATAAGCTCCAAAGACCTGAGTGGCTGCTTCTCAGTGTCTTTCTTTAGTGCTGTTTGCCCCACTGAGGCCTGTCCCATATGCTCCTTAGGACCAGCCCAGTGATCATCAGTACCTCAACTCAGGCTACTACTTCAAGGCTGCTGTACCCTGAACAAATGGAAGCCTCTGGGCTGAGCAGGAGGCCAGCTGCCCCTCAAAAAAAAATACAGTAGAGTGAACAGTGAGAAGATGATCACTGTTCACCTCCAAAAATCACTCCAGACAGTGTCCATTAAACAGTCATCTTAGAGGGTGATACCACCTATCATGGAAGCCAGAAAGACTTGTCAAAGGCAATGCAATCAGTATTTGACTTGGGGACAACAGATTTTGCCAGTGCTCAGCAAGACAGGCTACAGGCTAATAAAAACCATGTTAATAAAATGCTAGATGTTTTTAAATAATGACAAATTTTGAAATCAGAGTTGAAATCACAATTTGCTGAGAATTAATTGGCCACCTGATGTGAAGAACTGACTCCTTAGAAAAGACCCTGATCCTGGGAAAGATCTAAGGCAGGAGAAGGGGACAAGAGGATGAGATGGTTGGATGGCATCACCGACCTAATGGACATGAGTTTGAGTAGGCTCCGGGAGTTGGTGATGGACAGGGAAGCCTGGCATGCTGCAGTCCATGGGGTTGCAAAAAGTCAGGCATGACTGAGGGACTGAATTGAACTGAACTGAATGATGGTTCTATTATTGTTTTCATTAAAAAAAGACAGTCAAAATTACTTTGGCTTTAGAGAAAACTATTCTAGTGCTCTTAAACCCCATTTGTAACTAAAATCTTCAGGTGTTTCTGATTTAAATTTTCCAGAAAATACAAAATCAAAAAGAGTATTTTGCTTTCTCATAAGGATATGGCCTTAACCTGAAGAACCAGACCAATAGGAAACATATTTGGTTAACCTGATTAAAAGGAATAACCCTAAATTATGACTGAAAATGTAGAGAATAGAACTTTTAAAGAGAATTTAAAACACTTATTAATATTACACATCAACACTGTCTTATCTAGATCTCCTTTTCACATAAATATTACAAATTCAAAACCATTGGATGGTCAAAGAAATAATCAGTTGAATGTTTCACAAATGTGTTAGTTATCTCACTGTAAGGATGATGCTGTCAAGAATAAGAAGGATAATAATGATTTAAGAGTCGGAAATATTAACAATAGATTTCCAAAACATTTATTAGGATAAGTATATTTTTAAAAGCCTTCCTATTTAAAAATTCAGTTAAAGGAGTCAATTGTATTGGGAACAGAAGTAGCCAAATGTAAGAGAAAAATAATCCTAGCAACAGCCACTCTCCCCCTTGGAGTTTCCAACCATCATGAAGTATGCTTATGGTTATAGGATCTTTATAGATGTTTGATGTTGTGAATGGATAACATGTCCCTTACAAATTCCATTTGAAGTTGTAACAGACAGAAGGCATGATATTTGTGTAAGAAGCTCTGCTGAATTTAATGACAGACAAGGAATTTGGGAGAGTATTACTAATGAAGAAGTTGCTTGCTGTAGGACCTGTGAGTCCATTTTGAAATGAGAGAAGAAACAAGAAAATCATCAGGGGAAAATTTACTTCTTATTGTGAACCTTTGAAGCTTTCTCTGGAACTTCAATAGAAATAGTTGTTTTATTTTTGTGTTTATTTCTTTCTCTTAACATTGCATGTAGCCATTGCTCATTCTGTGCCACATACTTTGTCAAAGCTCCCCTGAAGGTTTTCTGAAAACTACCAAAAGAAACTACAAAGAAGAATTCAAAATTCAAAGCTAAAAGAGTGAAACACAGCAAAGGAAACCATAAACAAAATGAAAAGACAATCTACAGACTGGGAGAAAATATTGGCAAATGATACAATCAACAATGAATTAATTTCCAAAATACAAACAGCACATACAATTCAATAACAAAAAATCAAACCACCCAATCAAAAAACTGGGCAGAAAATCTAAATAGACATTTCTTCAAAGAAAACATGCACATAGCCAACACGCACATTGAAAGGTGCTCACCATTGCTAATTATCAGAGAAATGTACATCAAAACTACAATAAGGTATCACCTCTCACCAGTCAGACTAGCCGTCATTTAAAGTCTACTTCTAATAAATGCTGGAGAAGGTGTAGAGAAAAGGAAACCTCCTTAGACCGTTGGTGGGAATGTAAATTGGTGCAGCTACTATGGAAAACAGTATGGAGGCTCTTCAAAAAACTAAAAATACAGTTAACATATGATCCAGCAATACTGTATATCCCCAGACAAAACTATAATTCAAAAAGATATATGCACCCCTATCTATGTTCATAGCAGCACTATTTACAAAAGCCAAGACATGGAAACAATCTAAGTGTCCATCAACAGATAAATAGATAAAGGAGATGCAGCATGAACTTAGCCATAAAAAGAATGAAATAATGCCATTTGCAGCAACATAGATTGACCTAGGATTACCATAGCAAGTAGCTCAGAAAGAGAAATGCCATATAATATCACTTATATGTGGAATCTAAAATACAGAATCCAGGAGATGCAGGTTCAGTCCCTGGATCAAGAAGATCCCCTGGAGGAGGAAATATTTTTATACACTTTTTAAAATGTATTCTATAAAGTATGTGTATATGTCAACAGTCTAGAATACTGCTCATATACATTGGAGAGTGAATGTGTTTTAAATACTATTTGTTTTCAGTTGTGATATTCTATTTATCATGGCCATTTTAAAGAAATACTTAAAATAACAAATAATTCAATAATTATAATTCAATGTTTACTTTGAAGTGAAGTGAAAGTCATTCAGTCCTGTCTGACTCTTTCTGACCCCATGGACTATACAGTCCATGAAATTCTCTAGGCCAGAATACTGGAGTGGGTAGCCTTTCCCTTCTCCAGGGGATCTTCCTAACCCAGGGATTGAACCCAGGTCTCCCGCATTGCAGGTGGGTTCTTTGCCAGCTGAGCAACCAGGGAAGCCCAAAGTAAATTTTATGCATTCCTATTATTTCTGTGCCTAAGTGATTGTTATAAAATTCAGATTTCTTTTTCTCTCCTAGTAATCTCTAATATTGCATTCATCCCTAAAGAAAAAAAAAAAAAAAAGATGGCTATGTTCTCTGCAGTCATACATATATATATATATGACTTGCTATAAATATATATAATATGTATATTCAGAGATGTTTTTCCTTTTATCTATAATGGCAAGGAAGAGCAGAAAGAATAAGGAAGAAGAAGATGAGGAAAAGGGGGAAAGGAGGAGGAAAAGAGAGGAGGAGGAGGAAGTAGGTGGATAGATGAAGAGCAGAAAGAAGGGAAGAAGAGGAGAGAGGAGGGGAAAAGAGGGGCAGAGAAAACTATTAATAATTAGGGAACAGCGAAGTATATTGTCTGAGCTACCAGGAACATATCCCATCCATTCCATGGAATTTTCAGTTGTTAAATATAGCTTTGATGACTAACAGTTTGCCAAATGTTTAAAACACAATGCATACCATAAAAAGCAGAATACACAGTTGCATGCACACAATGATTTACAATTATGCAAAAATGCATGTGCTTGTGGGCATTACTCAGAGGAGAATATGCAAAAAAAAAAAAAAGTTGTTTTGGAACCATGGGATTAAGAATTGAAAGTTAATGTTTTTCCTTTTCAAAACTTTTTACTGCTATATTGTTTTTGCTATAAAATAAAAATAAGTGAGGAAATGGATCACTATAGTTAACTAATCAACATGGCTATGGTAAAGAACCAAAGATTTATCTGAGAATGATGTTTCAGCTAAAAAATAAATTCCCTATTATTTGTCATTTGAAGTACAGATCTTCTCACCCCTGCATACAATTTAGTGGCAAGGTAAGGGAGCATATCTGGCTTCCCTGATAGCTCAGTTGGTAAAGAATCTACTTGCAATGCAGGAGACCCAGATTCGATTCCTGGGTTGGGAAGATCTGCTGGAGAAGGGATAGGCTACCCACTCCAGTATTCTTGGGCTTCCCTTGTGACTTAGCTAGCAAAGAATCCTCCTGGAATGCGGGAGACCTGGGTTGGATCACTGGGTTGGGAAGATCCCCTGGAGAAGGGAAAGGCTACCCACTCCAGTATTCTGGCCTGGAGAATCCAAAGGACTGTATACTCCGTGGGTTCTCAGAGTCGGACATGACTGAGCAACTTTCACTTTCACTTTTCAAACGAGCCTAAGGAAAAGAAAAGCAGTCATAAAATATGGGTAGATCCTACTGAGGAAGAGAAGCTGCCAAAAAGGGTTAAATTGTGCATCTTAAGAGTACCAGACTGTGCAGCTGGAAAACAGCATTTTCTTCCAAGTCTCCTATGAAAATGCAATCAGAATTGGGAGATAAGGTGTGTGGAATATAAAATAAAATATATAAGCATCTTCCTTAAAGTTCCCAGACTTTCCTTTTGGTGTACTAGTTTTGAATGAATGGATCCCCAAAATGATTAAACACCTAAAATTAGCATTGTCTATTTTTCAGCTAAGTCCCTTGCACAAAGATTAGGAATGCAGCATAGGCTAGAATTTTGCACCTGTGTCTGAGGGTCTATTCTTGACCAGATGCTACCCAGTGGGCACACCTGGAAAAGGCTATAATGGCCCTTTCTTTTCTGGCTATTACTATTCTTAGCATAATTCCTCTGGCTTCAGTGGGGATAAATGCCTCCAGAAGGAAAAAAAAAGACTGTGACCTAGAGGCAAGTGATTTTTCACCTGGAATACACTGCAAGTTTGGCGAGAATAGGGTAATTATCTTTAGCAATGATATTCTCTTTTGATAAGGCTGTGGGGGAGGGGCAATGTGAAGGAATAAATAGGTCAGTTCATTTTTTTTCAGCTTCCCTTAGTCAGCAGCCCTTTGGCTGCTCTAAACAGGGAAGAATGGGAGCCCTGACAACTTATGGGTCAGCAGAGCACATGCTGCTTAAATGAAATCTATCAATGCATTGAGATATGGCTGGTCTTCCAAAAACCTCTCTTCCCTACAAAAATACCAACAGCTCAGCTCCCACCCCTCGGCTGCTCTAGATCTCAGTATCAGTCTTTCACTAACTACTTTTTTTCAGAGCTGGCATATAGAACCTGTAATCCTTGATAAAACTGCACCTCTACCTGAGCCACGAATATTTTTCAAGCACTGGTTGAAATTAGAGATTGAAGACTGTTAAAATTGCAAGCTTCCCATAGAACTATAGTCACTGGTCTGGACTGTAACAAAGTCTGATGACTTGGGACGAGTCAAGCAAATCTCCCACAAGCATACTGATGTTCAGAACAAAGCAAACTGGCAGCATCTCCCAGCTCATCCATTGTCCTTTCATCTAGGAAGGCCATCATCCTTGGAGAAAGTCTTCAGTCATTTCTCACTTGACTAGCACGCTCGAGTCCCAGCTCCAGAAATAGGACTACATCATCTGCAACCTGGAATTCCTGATCAAGAGGAGTTTCAAAGTCAGATTATGTGTAACAAATCCCACCCAACCCATCCCCCTCCAAACACACTCACAATCTCTAGATACCCAGACACTAATGAGAAACATCATGACTTCTAACACATTTCTAATTTACCACAGATCAAAGTTCTGTCTGTGCTACTGACTCATCCCATCAAGACATGCACTAAGTTATAAATCACCCCTGGAACAAAAGGAAAAGAAAGAGAAAATGGATATTATGCTAACTGAGATAAGCCAGACTCCGAAAGACAAATACTGCACGATCTGACTTCCATCTAAAAAAGTCAAACTCACAGAAGCAGAGAGAAGAATAGTGGTTGCAGGGACCCGGGGGGGGCGGGGGGGAAGAAAGTGGGAGATACTGGTCAAAGTATACAAAGTTTCAATTACAAGAAAAATAAGTTCTGTAGACCTAATGTACGGTATTACGACTATAGTTAAGCATGCTCAGTTGTGTCTGACTCTTTGCGACCCCACGGGCTGTAGCCTGCCAGGCTCCTCTGTCCATGGGATTCTCCAGGCAAGAATACTGGAGTGGGTTGCCATGCCCTCCTCCAGGGGATCTTCCCCACCCTGGGATCAAACCTGCATCTCCACCGATGAAGCCCGGTCAATAAATGTAGATTCAGCTAAATGAGATGAAGAATTTGGCATGTCAATGCCCAGGTCAAGTTTCAACTCCTGATAGCCAGTCCAAAGAGTGGCTGCAAGAGCACCTGGGGGTCTGCTGGCCTTCTGGGCATGTCCCCCATCCCCATCTGGGTGGTGGCTGCAAGTCGTTCAGTGGCTCAGTCGTGTCTGACTCTGTGCAACTCCATGGACTATAGACCACCAGGTTTTTCTGTCTCAGCACTCCAAGAATACTGGAGTGGGTTGCCATTTCGTCCTCCAGGGGATCCTCCCAACTCAAGGATCGATCTCATGTCTCCTGTGACTCCTCAATTGGCAGGTGGATTCTTTTACCATTGAGCCACCTGGGAAGCCCCATAGTTAATAATACTGATATATACTTGAAATTTGTTGAAAGTTGACTTTTTTTTTTCCAACTACAATTTTATTTTATTTTTAAACTTTACAAAATTGTATTAGTTTTGCCAAATATCAAAATGAAAGTTGACTTTTTTTAACAACCATCTTTTTCACATGTGTTTTTAAACACTTCTCTACAGACATGACAGAAAAGGTGACATGTTCATTCACTGATACAACAATGTTAAGAGAGTTGAACTTTTAAGTGTTCTAGCTATAGAAAGAAATAACTATGTGAGCTGAATAATGTTTACTAGCTTGATTCTGCTACTCATTTCACAATGATATGCATATCAAAACATCACAATGTATGCTTTAAATATATACAATTTTTATTTGTCAATTATATTTCAATAAAAGCTGGAAAATAGAGTAAAATGAGGAAGAGGGCAAGATAAAAGTAGATGCTTTTACAATACAGTTTTGGAAGAGAAAGAGAAAGACTTCAAATGGCACTCATGGATCTCTTCATGGAGAAGACATATCAGCCTCATGGAGATTGGAAGTCATCATGAGTAGAATCAAGACTCTCTCCCTGGAGAAACAAAAGTGAAAAGTGAAAGTCACTCAGTGTGTCCAACTCTTTGTGACTCCATGGACATGGAATTCTCTAGGCCAGAATACTGGAGTGGGTAGCCTTTCCCTTCTTCAGGGGATCTTCCCAACCCTGGGATCAAACCCAGGTCTCCCGCATTGCAGGCTGATTCTTTACCTGATGAGCCACAAGGGAAGCCCTGGAGAAATGAAAAGGAAGACAAAGGACAAGCAGAGACAAATAGAAAGAGGAGTCTCTCAGAGAGCTGTGAATCAGGTATATTAAGTAAAGTTTGTTCATGTCCTTTCATCTAACAATAACATTTAGTGAAAACTATTAATATTTCAGACATGCTCCAATTCTTTCTACATGCACCAATGGTTTAATCATCATAGCACTCTAAGAGATAGGTAATATTATATCCCCATTGACATATGAGGAAACTGAGGTACAAGTCTCTTTATTGCTGCACTATAATCAGTATCAAAAGTTAGCAAACTTTTTCTGCAAAGCCAAATAGTAAATATATTTGACATTGCAAGTCACATACCACATCTGTCTCAACCACTCAACTCTACCATTGTAGTATAAAAGCTGAAATAGACAGTGAATGTCTATGAAATAGTTATGTTTGGATAGAAAGTAAATGAACAGCTATGACCATGCACATATGAAAGTTTCTTTACCAATAAAGTAAATAAATGCAGCAGGGCAGATTTGGGGCACAGTATGTAAACTTCTGATCTACATTTCTGGGACCCTAGGAGCAATTGGTCAGAGACATGTAGCATCAGAACAGAAACCTGTTGCTTATAGGTAGTGGCATTTTTCACTTTCTGTCAGGCATTTTTGTCTTGTGGATCTGCATCACTAAGGTAGTTTGCTTTAGTTGTCCAATGTGTCCAAGGGACATAACTGCAATTCATGAGCCAAAAAGACTCTGTCTCCAAATGAAACCATTAAGAGAGGATCTCAAACACAACTCACATTAGGGTAGGAGAGAAAGTAAAGGTTTGGCATCTTTAGACATATTCTGAGACTTCTCCCCCACAATTATAAAGGCCAGAGACAATCAGAAGCACCCATTATAAAAGCAAGCTCATTTCACAGGGTATTCTAGGCAAAGGAGGAGAGAAAAAATGGACATCACCAGATGGTCAACACCGAAATCAGACTGATTATATTCTTTGCAGCCAAAGATGGAGAAGCTCTATAGAGTCAGCAAAAACAAGACTGGGAGCTGACTGTGGCTCCGATCATGAACTCCTTATTACCAAATTCAGACTTAAACTGAAGAAAGTGGGGAAAACCACTAGACCATTCAGGTATGACCTAAATCAAATCCCTTATGATTATACAGTGGAAGTGAGAAATAGATTTAAAGGACTAGATTTGATAGACAGAGTGCCTGATGAACTATGGACGGAGGTTCGTGATGTTGTATAGGAGATAAGGATCAAGGCCATCCCCATAGAAAAGAAATACAAAAGAGCAAAATGGCTGTCTGCGGAGGCGTTACAAATAGCTGTGAAAAGAAGAGAAGCGAAAAGCAAAGGAGAAAAGGAAAGATATAAGCATCTGCATGCAGAATTCCAAAGAACAGCAAGGAGAGCTAAGAAAGCCTTCCTCAGCGATCAATACAAAGAAATAGAGGAAAGCAGTAGAATGGGAAAAACTAGAGATCTCTTCAAGAAAATTAGAGATACCAAGGGAACACTTCATGCATAGATGGGCTTGATAAAGGACAGAAATTATATGGATCTAACAGAAGCAAAAGATATTAAGAAGAGGTGCCAAGAATACACAGGAGATCTGTACAAAAAAAAGAGTTTCACGACCCAGATAATCACGATGGTGTGATCACTCACCTAGAGCCAGACATCCTGGAAAGTGAAGTCAAGCGGGCCTTAGGAAGCATCACTATGAACAAAGCTAGTGGAGGTGATGGAATTTCAGTTGAGCTATTTCAAATTCTGAAAGATGATGCTGTGAAAGTGCTGCACTCAATATGCCAGCAAATTTGGAAAACTCAGCAGTGGCCACAGGACTGGAAAAGGTCAGTTTTCATTCCAATCCCCAAAAAAGGCAATGGCAAAGAATGCTCAAACTACTGCACAATTGTACTCATCTCACACGCTAGTAAAGTAATGCTCAAAATGTTACAAGCCAGCCTTCAGCAATACATGAACCATGAACTTCCAGATGTTCAAGCTGGTTTTAGAAAAGGCAGAGGAACCAGAGATCAAATTGCCAACATCCACTGGATCATCGAAAAACCTAGAGAGTTCTAGAAAAACATCTATTTCTGCTTTATTGACTATGCCAAAGCCTTTGACTGTGTGGATCACAATAAACTGTGGAAAATTCTGAAAGGGATGGGAATACCAGACCACCTGACCGGCCTCTTGAGAAACCTATATGCAGGTCAGGAAGCAACAGTTAGAACTGGACATGGAACAACAGGCTGGTTCCAAATAGGAAAAGAAGTACATCAAGGCTGTATATTGTCACCCTGCTTATTTAACTTCTATGCAGAGTACCTCATGAGAAATGTTGGGCTGGAGGAAGCACAAGCTGGAATCAAGATTGCCAGGAGAAATATCAGTACCTCAGATATGCAGATAACACCACTCTTATGGCAGAAAGTGAAGAGGAACTAAAAAGCCTCTTGATGAAAGTGAAAGAGGAGAATGAAAAAGTGGGCTTAAAGGTCAACATTCAGAAAACTAAGATCATGGCATCTGGTCCCATCACTTCATGGGAAATAGATGGGGAAACAGTGGAAACAGTGTCAGACTTTATTTTGCAGGGCTCCAAAATCACTGCAGATGGTGATTGCAGCCATGAAATTAAAAGACGCTTACTCCTTGGAAGGAAAGATATGACCAATTTAGACAGCATATTCAAAAGCAGAGACATTACTTTGCCAACAAAGGTCCATCTAGTCAAGGCTATGGTTTTTCCAGTGGTCATGTATGGATGTGAGAGTTGGACTGTGAAGAAAGCTGAGTGCTGAAGAATTGATGCTTTTGAACTGTGGTGTTGGAGAGACTCTTGAGAGTCCCTTGGACTGCAAGGTGATCCAACCAGTCCATCCTAAAGGAGATCAGTCCTGGGTGTTCATTGGAAGGACTAATGCTAAAGCTGAAACTCCAGTACTTTGGCCACCTCATGTGAAGAGTTGACTCATTGGAAAAGACCCTGATGCTGGGAGGGACTGGGGGCACGAGAAGAAGGGGATGACAGAGGATGAGATGGCTGGAATGCATCACCAACTCGATGGAAATGAGTTTGAGTGAACTCCGGGTGTTGATGATGAACAGGGAGGCCTGGTGTGCTGTGATTCATGGGGTCACAAAGAGTCGGCCACGACTGAGCGACTGAACTGTACTGGACTGAAACCTGTACCAAAGGCTTGATTAGTTAGCATGAGGATATGTGTTTGGCTAGAAGGTTTACACCATGTCTTTCCTGAATGAGATAGAACATTTTGTCAAGATCAACAGCTTTATACACTTAAAGTAACACCTGAGATCCAAAACACTGTGCTTTTGGATCTATGGGCTTCCCAGGTGGGATTAGTGTTAAAGAACCCACTTGCCAATGCACGAGGCGTAAGAGATGCAGGTTCAATCCCTGTGTCAGGAAGATACCCTGAAGGCAAGGCAACCCACTCCAGTATTCTTGCCTGTAGAATCCTGTGGAGAGAGGAGCCTGGCGGGCTACAATCCATGGGGTTGCAAAGAGTCAGACATGACTGAAGTGACTTAGCATGCACACACTGACATTAAATAAGGAATTCTTTCACCTGAGCCTATAAATGTGGTAGCCAACTATGTCTTCATAATAGTATCTTTGCCTCAGAAAGAACTCTTTCTTCCATGTGAAGTGCTTTGACTAAGTGCCTAGAGGCCCTAAGGAGATAGAGAGTAGGAACCAGTCACAGAAATAGGTTGTGCAACTGTGTTTGTGCCTACTCATTAATAAATGTTTGCAAGTATGCTGGAGTGTGGGCTAACACTTGCTTTCAATTATAACATATCACCTGGCATCAAGGTTATAGGGGAGAAGATATACAGCTCCCTTGCACCTTTCATTTTCTGAAGCTACTCATATTGAGAGTGTTAATAGCCCTGGTAGGGAGGCCAGAGGTCCCCAAGTGGCAGGAGGAAATAAAACTGCAAGTGGCAGACTTTTTTTTTTTCTTTTTTCTTCTAATCCTGTGTTGTCATGGCGACACCTGGTTCTGCCAGAACTTAACTTTATCTCAAATCTTGAGCCAACCACTGCATTTTTCTTACGGAAATGTCTTCCTTAAGCTATGTTAATGAACTCTGTATTTGCTTGGAAATCTGCCTTTGTTCAAGATTCATGTTAATTATTTTATGGCCTGGGATGACTCACCTTGTGCCAAAGCTATCTTAAAATGCATGTTGTGGGTGAGGGGCCTGGTGCAACTCTCTCAGTTTTGAGGTGTTTCCTTTCTCTAATAAGTGGCTTGCTAATAAGTATAGGTGAAAAGTGAAAGTCGCTCAGTCGAGTCCAACTCTTTGCAACCCCACGGACCATACAGTCCATGGAATTCTCCAGGCCAGAATACTGGAGTGGGTAGCCTTTCCCTTCTCCAGGGGATCTTCCCAAACCAGAGATTGAACCCAAGTCTCCCACATTGCAGGCTGATTCTTTACCAGGTGAGCTATCAGTTCAGTTCAGTTCAATCACTCAGTCGTGGCCGACTCTTTGCGACTCCCTGTCCATTACTAACTCCCGGAGCTTACTCAAACTCATGTCCATTGAGTCGGTCATGCCATCCAACCATCTGATCCTCTGTCATCCCCTTCTCCTGCCTTCAATTTTTCCCAGCATCAAGGTCTTTTCCAATTAGTCAGTTCTTCACATCAGGTGGCCAAAGTATTGGAGCTTCAGCTACAACATCAGTCCTTCCAATGAATATTCAAGGACTGATTTCCTTTAGGATGGACTGGTTGGATCTCCTTGCAGTCCAAGGAGAGTCTTCTCCAACTCCACAGTTCAAAAGCATCAATTGTTTGGCACTCAGCTTTCTTTATAGTCCAACTCTCACATCCACACATGACTACTGGAAAAACCATAGCTTTGACTAGATGGACCTTTTTTAGCAAAGTAATGTCTCTGCTTTTTAATATGCTGTCTAGGTTGGTCATACCTTTTCTTCCAAGGAGCAAGTGTCTTTTAATTTCATGACTGAAGTCACAATCTGCAGTAATTTTGAAGCCCAAGAAAATAAAGTCTGTCACTGTTTCCATTATTTTCCCATTTATTTGCCATGAAGTGATGGGACCAGATGCCATGATCTTAGTTTTCTGAATGCTGAATTTTAAGCCAACTTTTTCACTTTCCTCTTTCACACTCATCAAGAGGCTATTTAGTTCTTCTTCACTTTCTGCCATAAGGGTGGTGTCATCTGCATATCTGAGGTTATTGATATTTCTCCCGGCAATCTTGATTCCAGCTTGTGCTTCTTCCAGCCCAGTGTTTCTCATGATGTACTCTGCATAGAAGTTAAATAAGCAGGATGACAATATACAGCCTTGACGTACTCCTTTTCCTATTTGGAACCAGTCTGTTGTTCCATGTCCAGTTCTAACTGTTGCTTCTTGACCTGCATACAGATTTCTCAGGAAGCAGGTCAGGAAGTATCTGGGAAGCCCCTAATAGGTATATAATTCCTTGCTAAAAACTAGCAAGGGGGCAGTCTTTCTGTCCCCTTCTGATGTCTATGTCAGAAGCTTTCTCTATCTCTTTTATACTTTAATAAAAGTTTACTACACAACAACCTCTGAGCAATCAAGCCTTGTCCCTGGCCCTGGATCAAATTCCTCTCCTCTGGAGGCCACAAATTCCAGTGTCTTTCATGGCTCGTAGCAGCAAACTTCCAGTATTTACCAAGAAACCCTAACAATTGTTTGACTGACTGATTAACTTATGTCAGGTTACGCAGATGAGTTCATTTACTTATGCAGAGTATCTTTTGTGCAAGTTGTTTATTCAGTGCCATGGTAGGTACCAAAGATACAGAAAACATGGGCACTATCCTCCAGGAAATCACAGTTTGGTATTATAGGGAAAAGAAAATGTTGTGAGTATATTTTGATATTTTTGAAGGATTGCTATTTTGGGACTTTGCATTGGATTTTAACTCAATTTATGGAGCTTTATCAGCCACATTGATATACATCCATTCTTACCAATCTAGTTTTACTGCTGAGGAAACTGGAAAATGAAAATTTATAAATAAAACTCAACAAAAATCTGATATTTTCCTAAAACCTTCAAGAATTTATTAGTAAGAATGATTAAAGAGGTAAGTGGGAAGGTACATGGAGGATTGCAAGCAAGTTGTAGTTAAATGGCAGAATAGAGAAGTCATTCAAAGAGCCAGATTCTTAATCAAATTGAGCTTGAAATCTCTACTACATAACCAACCACAGACAAAAATGTGTTCAAATGCACTGAGTCAATTCTCTCCAAAGAAAACCCACTCAAGTGCAGAGTGCAAGCTGTAAACATCTGAGCTGCCACAACAAATCCGTCTCTCGAGATCTTTGCATGAGTACACACATCTGGCTTTCATGTAGCACATACTGAAACCAGAAATGGTTTACTAGATAATCATATTTGTAATCATGTTTCTGAAATCAATAGTGTAATTCAAAGGGATTTTAATTCTAAGCCTATTCTTGCATTTTAATCCAATCTTGGCTTTTTCTGAAAAGACCACAGTGGCCACCAGTAATCGAGTTATAGATGCAAAGACCAGATAGCACAGCAAAAGACATCTAGTCTTTGTTTTCTCTCTACTAGCTGGAATATAGGACATGTTAACATTAAGCAGTATCCCCAGAATTCACTGCACCCATTAAAACACACTTGGGAAAGATAATGGCATTGATTACACAGTGATAATATTGCTGTAATTTTCCAGATCCTTTGAAAGAGTGAAGAAGGTACAGTTGCCCAGCTTTGACACAGCCCTCCTATCTTAATAAAAATTAAACCTTAGCAGCTCTGCCATGGTGGCCATTATGCTCAGGAAGAATCTCATGATAACCTGCTCAGTCTCTTCCTAAGTCTTGAAAAAGAAAGTTAATTCTCCAGTTTCACACACATACAAAAAGATTTCCAACTATGGAGTTGGACTTTGGAGTCACATGATGATTTCCACCAAGTAAACAAAGTCACAGACTAGAGTCTGGAAGTCAAGGTTTCAGCTACTAGAATGCCAGTAGATCTCAAAGTGTTACTGGTAGCTCTGCCAACCAGTGGTGACACCTTATCTTCTTCACTTGGGTTTTCAAGAATCCCTGGCTGTTGGACAGCAACCGCAAAGGTATCTTCTCCCTGTCCCCATTCTGATCCTGGGATCAGCAGCCTTTCCACCTGTCCCCTTATTGCCTCCTGCATCCAGACCCCTAATATACACCCCCTTCTCCTCCATTCCTCTATCCCCACACCCTGACACACACAGGCATACTCTCCTGTGATCTTACAGCTTCTGAGGAAAGTCATTTCTTCCCATAAAAATCTGAGAACCCCTTGGGAAGAATAAAAATATACTACAGAGGAACTATAGATACACACTTACATGAATCAATATAAAAGAATATACTCACTAGTAGATTCAATCAAATTCTAAAGACAATTGTTACTTGAAATTCTTCAAATAATTTGGAATTATAATTTGAGGCCCTTTGAATATGAACTTTAAGAGTGAACGGTGAGGTTAGCAGGGGGGTGAGAGGGCACGGGCTGAATTATATTCAATGTACACCTACACCTTCTCACTTAAACAATCAAACAGGCTGAGGAAGGAATGAAGATAGTCTCAGAAAAGACAAGAATAAAAAGTAAGGAACAACAAGTATTGATTTGACAGCTTGTTCAAGTCATAGGTGGGAAATTATACACTCAGATAACAAACCAGAAAGAAAGCAAAGAGATCTACTAGAAAGATAGCCTTCTACCTAATATTTTAGTCAAAGGAGACAAAAAAAGCCTCCATACTGGGGTTCTATACTTATTGACAAATGAATTAATATTTTTTATTCTGAGATGATTACACAGATTCCTTGTATTGCAGAGATGCACTATGGAATAGCTGATTGCACGAGGTCTTAGAATGAAATCCCGATTCCTAAAAAGAAGACATTGTCAATCCTGTTGAATATTAGAATCACATAGGAGGTTTCAAACTCTGTCGGCCTGGGCCCCACCCCCAAGGTGTGCTGATTCATCAGAAGTGGCCTGGGTATCTAGGTACTTTTTTAAACTCCCTGAGTGATTCTAATGAACATGTATATTTGAAAACCACATGCTACAGTAGCATCCTTCAAGTGCAGTCCCTGTCTCAACAGCTTCAGCATCACCCGGCAACTTGTTAGAAATGCAAATTCTCTAGCCAAACTCCAGAAACTCTGGGGGTGGGATCCCGCAAACGGTTAACAAGTTCTCCCAGGGGATCTGACCGCATGCTAAAGTTGGAGAATGGCTGCCATAGAACAGTGGTCTCTAACTTTGGTTTGCATAAGAATAATTTAGAGACATCTTGTAAAAATAAAAATCTAATTCAGTAATTTTGAGGTGAGGGCTGAGGGCAGGGCTGAGATTCAGCATTTTTAACATACTATCAGTTATTATCTAAAAATAGTGAGTTCAGTTCAGTTCAGTTCTGTCACTCAGTCATGGCCAACTCTTTGCGACCCCATGGACTGCAGCATGCCAGGCCTCGCTGTCCAATACCAACTCCTGGAGTCCACCCAAACTTATGTCCATTGAGTCGGTGATGCCATCCAACCATCTCATCCTCTGTCATCCCCTTCTCTTCCTGCCCTCAACCTTTCCCAGCATCATGGTCTTTTCAAATGAGTCAGCTCTTCACATCAGGTGGCCAAACTATTGGAGTTTCAGCTTCAACATCAGTCCTACCAATGAACACCCACGACTGATCTCCTTTAGGATGGACTGGTTGGACCTCCTTGCAGTCCAAGGGACTCTCAAGAATCTTCTCCAACATCACAGTTCAAAAGCATCAATTCTTCGGCACTCAACTTTCTTCACAGTCCAACTCTCACATCCATACATGACCACAGGAAAAACCATAGCCTTGACTAGACGGACCTTTGTTGGCAAAGGAATGTCTCTGCTTTTGAATATGCTATCTAGGTTGGTCATAACTTTGCTTCCAAGGAGTAAGCGTCTTTTAATTTCATGGCTGCAATCACCATCTGCAGTGATTTTGGAGCCCTAAAAATAAAGTTAGCCACTGTTTCCACTCTTTCCCCGTCTATTTCCCGTGAAGTGTTGGGACCAGATGCCATGATCTTAGTTTTCTGAATGTTGAGCTTTAAGCCAACTTTTTCACTCTCCTCTTTCACTTTCATCAAGAGGCTCTTTAGTTCTTCACTTTCTGCCCATAAGGGTGGTGTCATCTGCATATCTGAGGTTATTGATATTTCTTCTGGCAATCTTGATTCCAGCTTATGCTTCTTCCAGCTCAGTGTTTCTCATGATGTACTCTGCATAGAAGTTAAATATGCAGGGTGACAATACACAGCCTTGACGTACTCCTTTTCCTATTTGGAATCAGTCTATTGCTCCATGTCCAGTTGTAACGGTTGCTTACTGACCTGCATACAGGTTTCTCAAGAGGCAGGTCACGTGGTCTTGTATTCCCATCTCTTTCAGAATTTTCCACAGTTTATTGTGATCCACACAGTCAAAGGTTTGGGATAGTCAATAAAGCAGAAATAGATGTTTTTCTAGAACTCTTGCTTTTTTGATGATCCAGTGGATGTTGGCAATTTGATCTCTGGTTCCTCTGCCTTCTCTAAAACCAGCTTGAACATCTGGAAGTTCACAGTTCATGTATTGCTGAAGCCTGGCTTGGAGAATTTTGAGCATTACTTTACTAGCATGTGAGATGAGTGCAATTGTGTGGTAATTTGAGCATTCTTTGGCATTGCCTTTCTTTGGGATTGGAATGAAAACTGACCTTTTCCAGTCCTGTGGCCACTGCTGAGTTTTCCAAATTTGCTGGCATATTGAGTGCAGCACTTTCATAGCATCATGTTTCAGATTTTGAAAAATTCTGAGTAGCAACACTATATAAACAGATTGTTCTCCTACTTTGATATGCACAAGAATGGTCAGGGTGCTTCTTATAAATTCAGATTTCCCAGACCAAAAATTATGGAGTTAGTATATGGATGGTAAGGCTTAGGATTTTCACATCATGCACTTTTACAAGAAGCCCAGGCAATTCTCATGCAGACGTCCCCAGACCACACTTTGGAATATTAACATAAAAGTAAGCTTTGAGACTTGACCTAAGGCAAATAACTTAGCCTGTCAATCCCCATATCTTCATCTGCAGAATAAGGCTAATCATTCCTACCCTACTACCTCATACAATTGTTTCCAAGCCAATGAGCATAATACAAGCAAATTAACCAAGTAAGCCACACCAAGGATCCAATACAAAACCAGAGTTTGGACTCAGCTACTAGAGTTGTGAAAATGGAAGATGGGATATGAAGGAGAACTGGCAGCATTCAAATCCTTGTGGAATGGCCTCTGAAGGGTGAGAACAGCACCACCCTCAAAGCCCCAGGAGAGCATTCCCTGTGCCATGACCTGTGATCTAAACTACATCAGAAATTCAGAACTACTCAGAAGGCTGTGCTGCCTTGATTGCACAGATGGAAGAAAAAACTTCTCTTAAAGCCTGCATATGCACACACACAAACACACATACAAACATATACATGCACACACCCTGATGGGCTACACATATTACTTTGGTGGATACTATGGTACTCCACCCAGATCTCCTCTTAAAGAATTCTTATACCCATCTCACAACGACAGGAACCATCAATTGTAGATGGTTGACAACTGTATATCACTCACTGCTAACGCCCCCTCCCCCCATCACCGCAGTACATCTACCAAAATAGTAAATCAAACACAGTACCTTAGATAGAGATTGGTACCACCCTGAAAGACTTAAAGAATGCAGGAGTGGTCATCTTCATCACAATCCCATTTAGTTAGTTCACCAGTCAGGCAGCTACAAAAACATGAATGAGGGTGGACCACCACAAACTTAGACAAGAAGCAATCCTATAGGTATTTTCTGTGTCATATGATACATCCATGCAAGAACAGACTAATATTGATCTTAATATTTTTCCCTTCTGGAATACTGACGATACCATGGCCAACACAGCAGCTGTAATCCAGACTGCTACTCAGTTGAGCTTGTCATAGTCCACAGTTGATGTCCAGGATCTACTTGGTCTTCAGCTTCATCTTGTCTCTCTTTGCAAGATATAAAGCCCTCTTTGTAAGCTACCAAAGAGCTCCTCTGGCTGTCACACTTAGTTTCCCCACTGCTTACTAACTGCTCTTATCTTGTCATTATCCCTCTCTAGGGCACCAGTGTATCTTACCAACTTCATTGTCTTTGTATGCATTTTTGCTTCAAACATTTTAAACATTGCACCTGCCAGGGCATTTCATCTTACTGAAAAACTGGTGAGCTTTTAGCAATTGGTCCTTCATCTAGTGCTACAGATTATCCTCCATCACATCCCAGGGTGGTGTGATTCAGTCCTCAAACCATATTTCAATGCCTGCTTTCTTACACCGTTTCTGTTACCACTGTAACAGTTGGGTTGGGTCCTCCGTGAGGTGATACCAATACATAGGGGTATCAAAGACGTTATTGGAGAGAACACTAGTGAAAGAAAAGAGAAGAGGTAGGATTGTGTAGGGGGACCCCTCAGACCATGATACAGACCTGCCACAATGCTGTCAGTACAACAGCTTGCTCCTTTAGAAGAGTTCCACTTTCCAGGGACCCAACCACCTCTTCAGTCAGTGGGTTTTGGGTCTGAAATCTGGTTCAGGTTCAAGAATTGTACAAGGTTCTGTCATTGTCTGCAGTCACCCTAGAAGCACATGATTTCTATTCAAAAACAAAAGGAGGCATGAGGAGCCAACAGCTAGGAACTGCTGGCTTACCACACTCACCTTTGGGCAAGGTGCCCTTTCTTGAAGCAGAGTCTGAGTGGTATTAGATCTCTCTGCCTTTCAACGTGCTAACCCAGGGTTCAGGGATGAAAGTCTCCATCAATCCACCGGGTGAGCTATTTAGGCTAGGACAGGTGCTAGCGGAGGGTGAAAGGGATCTAGCATATGTCATTGAGGAAGATTGTATGTCTCATTTGTAGACTCAAGATCAAGAGCAGCAGCAGGACTGTCATTTGTCCTTCTGACCCTTCTCTTATAAGGTTACCCAGGGGAAAAAAAACTAATGAGACCAACCAAATTTCTAAGCAAACTATTCCAAATGGGGCAAACTTACCATAAGGGACAAGCAGTTTTGAGCAATGTAAAAAGATTGGATAATGTTGTGCACCACCTATATCTTCTTGGCTGATATACCTACTGTATTGGGGAAGGAAGAGGGTGGATTTATGAGATGCCTAATGGCTGATGGCTCAGACCCTCAATGGACATTATCCTTGCCTAAAACAGTTGCCTCAACCTGCACTCCTGTTTCCTCCTAGGGGTTGTCCATGGCTAATGACTGGCTAAGAAAGAGATACAAAGCTCCAGCCGCCTTACCTCTATTTGAGAAAGCTGAAATAGTGTCTCTGACCCCAAACTCTCTGTCAGCTTACCTGAGGCCTCAGCTGTAAATTTATGTCAGCTTTTCCCTTTGCTCAATTCTGCCTTCCTCAGTTCCTTACAGGTAAATCCCCCAAGAGGACTCTACAATAGATCAGCACCCAACTTTTCATCTCAGATTTGGTTTCCAGGGAATACATTCTGGAACACTTATTTATTTAGCTATCAGTTGCCCTACTTAATTTATTCCAATAAATAAGCTATTTTTCCTATATAAAATGAGTGTGCAATCAAAATAATAATTCTTTCTCCATTCTCGGGTCAAAGTACTATTTTATTTTTTTATTTATTTTTAAATATTTATTTACTTGGCTGCATGTGGTCTTAGTTACAGCATGTGGGCTTTTCATTATGTCATGCAGGATCTTGCATTGCAGTGTACCAAGTCTCTAGCTGTGGTGCATGGCCTTAGTTTGCTGTGAGGCATGTGGGATCTTCCCAGACCAGGGACTGAACCTGTGTCTCCTACATAGGCAGGCAGAGTCTTAACAACTGGACCACCAGGGAAGTCCTCAAAGTATTCTTTTAATATGAAGATACCAAGTATAAAGTGTATGCATACAGACTTGTTATGGCCTGAATGTTTGTGGACCCCCAAAATTCATATGTTGAAATCCAGGTGGGGCCTTTCAGAGGTGATTAGGTCATGAGAGTAGAACCCTTATGAATGAGATTAATAATTTAAAGATTTATTTATTTTAATTGGAGGACAGTTACTTTACAACTATATGTAAAATAGATAGCCTGTGAGAGTTTGATGTATGGCACAGGAAATGCAAAGCCAGTGCTCTGTGACAACCTGGAGAGAGGATGGGGAGAGAGATGAGAGGGGGATCCAGGAGGAAGGGGACACATGTTTACCATGGCCGATTCATGTTAATGTATGGCAAAAAAAAAAAAAAAATCACAATGAAATTAATGTTCTTTAAAAAGAGAACCCAAACTCCTTAGTCCCTACCACCATGTGAGGACACAATGAAAAGGCAGCAGTCTGCCACAAGAAAGAGGGCCTTTACCCGAATCCGACCATACTGACACCCTGATCTTGGACTTCCGGCCTCCACAACTGTGAGAAATAAATTTCTGTTGTTTATAAAACACCCAGACTGTGGTTTTATTATTCTAGCATTTCAAATCAACTGATATAACACTTAAGTGTGAGTTTTAATCTATCCTTTGTTTTTCAAAGCAGTTTTAAAACTGAAGGAATCTTTCATTTTTCCACTAAAAAATATTATGTATCAGTTGGCATATTTTAACCAGAGATGGACAGTTCTACAAATGGCTGAGAAAATTTATCTGGGTAGCACCTGTCTTCCTAAACAATTACAATTTCTTATTTTTTATCACATCCTTGGACTATGCTCTATGTATGGCTATTCAGTTCAGTTCAGTTCAGTTGAGTCACTCAGTCGTGTTGGACTCTTTGCGAACCCATGAAATGCAGCATGCCAGGCCTCCCTGTCCATCACCAACTCCCAGAGTTCACTCAGACTCATGTACGTCGAGTCGGTGATGCCATCCAGCCATCTCATCCTCTGTTGTTCCCTTCTCCTCCTGCCCCCAACCCCTCCCAGCATCAGACACTTTTCCAACGAGCCAACTCTTCACATGAAGTGGCCGAAGTTTCAGCTTTGGTTCCAGTTTCAGCTGGAGTTTCAGCTTTAGCATCATTCCTTCCAAAAAACACCCAGGACTGATCTCCTTTAGGATGAACTGGTTGGATCTTCTTGCAGTCCAAGGGACTCTCAAGAGTCTTCTCCAACACCACAGTTCAAAAGCATCAATTCTTTGGCACTCAGCTTTCTTCAGAGTCCAACTCTCACATCCATACGTGACCACAGGAAAAACCATAGCCTTGACTAGGCAGACCTTTGTTGGCAAAGTAATGTCTCTGCTTTTGAATATGCTATTTAGGTTGGTCATAACTTTCCTTCCAAAGAGTAAGTGTCTTTTAATTTCATGGCTGCAATCACTATCTGCAGTTATTTTAGAGCCCAGAAAAATAAAGTCTGACACTGTTTCCACTGTTTCCCCATCTATTTCGCATGAAGTGGTGGGAGCACATGCCATGATCTTAGTTTTCTGAATGTTGAGCTTTAAGCCAACTTTTTCACTCTCCTCTTTCACTTTCATCAACAGGCTTTTTAGTTCCTCTTCACTTTCTGCCAGAAGGGTGGTGTCATCTGCATATCTGAGGTTATTGATATTTCTTCTGGCAATCTTGATTCCAGCTTGTGCTTCTTCCAGCCCAGTGTTTCTCATGATGTACTCTGCATAGAAGTTAAATAAGCAGAGTGACAATATACAGCCTTGACGTACTCCTTTTCCTATTTGGAACCAGTCTGTTGGTCCATATCCAGTTCTAACTGTTGCTTCCTGACCTGCATATAGGTTTCTCAAAAGGCCGGTCAGGTGGTCTGGTATTCCCATCTCTTGAAGAATTTTTCACAGTTTATTGTGATCCACACAGTCAAAGGCTTTGGCATACTCAATAAAGCAGAAATAGATGTTTTTCTGGAACTCTCTTGCTTTTTTGATGATCCAGCGGGTGTTGGCAATTTGATCTCTGGTTCCTCTGCCTTTTCTAAAACCAGCTTGAACATCTGGAAGTTCATGGTTCATGTATTGCTGAAGGCTGGCTTGGAGAATTTTGAGCATTACTTTACTAGCATATGAGATGAGTGCAACTGTGCGATACTTAGAGCATTCTTTGGCATTGCCTTTCTTTGGGATTGGAATGAAAACTGACCTTTTCCAGTCCTGTGGCCACTGCTGAGTTTTCCAAATTTGCTGGCATATTGAGTGTGGCACTTTCACAGCATTATTTTTCAGTATTTGAAATAGCTCAACTGGAATTCCATCACCTCCACTAGCTTTGTTCATAGTGATGTTTTCTAAGGCCCACTTGACTTCACATTCCAGAATGTCTGGCTCTAAGTGAGTGATCACACTATAGTGATTATCTGGGTCATGAAGATCTTTTTTGTACAGTTCTTCTGTGTATTCTTGCCACCTCTTCTTAATATCTTCTGCTTCTGTTAGGTCTGTATAACTTCTGTCCTTTATTGAGCCCATCTTTGCATGAAATATTCCCTTGGTATCTTTAATTTTCTTGAAGTGATCTCTGGTCTTTCCCATATATTGCTTTCCTCTATTTCTTTGCATTGATCACTGAGGAAGGCTTTCTTATCTCTCCTTGCTATTCTTTGGAACTCTGCATTCAGATGCTTATATCTTTCCTTTTCTCCTTTGATTTTTGCTTCTCTTCTTTTCACAGCTATTTGTAAGGCCTCCCCAGACAGCCATTTTGCTTTTTTGCATTTCTTTTCCATGGGGATTGTCTTGATACCTGTCTCCTGTACAATGTCACAAACCTCAGTCCATAATTCATCAGGCACTCTATCTATCATATCTAGTCCCTTAAATCTATTTCTCACTTCCACTGTATAATCGTAAGGGATTTGATTTAGGTCATACCTGAATGGTCTAGTGGTTTTCCCCACTTTCTTCAGTTTAAGTCTGAATTTGGTAATAAGAAGTTCATGATCTGAGCCACAGACAGTTCTTGTCTTGTTTTTGCCGACTGTATAGAGCCTCTCCATATTTGGCTGCAAAGAATATAGTCAATCTGATTTCGGTGTTGATCATCTGGTGATGTCCATGTGTAGAGTCTTCTCTTGTGTTGTTGGAAGAGGGTGTTTGCTTAGCTGTCATTTTTATAGTGCAACTTAGAAACAAATGGCCTTGAGAAGAGCCTTTAGGAACCTGGAACATATTCATAAGTAGAATCAGTTCAGTTCAGTCCCTCAGTCGTATCCGACTCTTTGCGACCCCCTGAATCACAGCACGCCAGGCCTCCCTGTCCATCACCAACTCCCGGAGTTCACCCAGACTCAGGTCTATCGAGTCAGTGATGCCATCCAGCCATCTCATCCTCTGTCGTCCCCTTCTCCTCCTACCCCCAATCCCTCCCAGCGTCAGAGTCTTTTCCAATGAGTCAACTCTTCGCATGAGGTGGCCATAGTACTGGAGTTTCAGCTTTAGCATCATTCCTTCCAAAGAAATCCCAGGGCTGATCTCCTTCAGAATGGACTGGTTGGATCTCCTTGCAGTCCAAGGGACTCTCAAGAGTCTTCTCCAACACCACAGTTCAAAAGCGTCAATTCTTCGGCACTCAGCCTTCTTCACAGTCCAACTCTCACATCCATGCATGACCACAGGAAAAACTATAGCCTTGACTAGACGGACCTTTGTTGGCAAAGTAATGTCTCTGCTTTTGAATATGCTATCTAGGTTGGTCATAACTTTCCTTCCAAGGAGTAAGCGTCTTTTAATTTCATGGCTGCAGTCACCATCTGTAGTGATTTTGGAGCCCCCCCAAAAAAAGTCTGACACTGTTTCCACTGTTTGCCCATCTATTTCCCATGAAATGATGGGACCAGATGTCATGATCTTTGTTTTCTGAATGTTGAGCTTTAAGCCAACTTTTTCACTCTCCTCTCTCACTTTCATCAACAGGCTTTTTAGTTCCTCTTCACTTTCTGCCACAAGGGTGGTGTCATCTGCATATCTGAGGTTATTGATATTTCTCCCGGCAATCTTGATTCCAGCTTGTGTTTCTTCCAGTCCAGTGCTTCTCATGATGTACTCTGCATAGAAGTTAAATAAGCAGGGTGACAATATACAGCCTTGACGTACTCCTTTTCCAATTTGGAACCAGTCTGTTGTTCCATGTCCAGTTCTAACTGTTGCTCCCTGACCTGCATATAGATTTCTCAAAAGGCAGATCAGGTGGTCTGGTATTCCCATCTCTTTCAGAATTTTCCAGTTTATTGTGATCCACACAGTCAAAGGCTTTGGCATAGTCAATAAAGCAGAAATAGATGTTTTTCTGGAACTTTCTTACTTTTTCCATGATCCAGCGGATGTTGGCAATTTGATCTCTGGTTCCTCTGCCTTTTCTAAAGCCAGCTTGAACATCACGACGTTCACGGTTCACATATTGCTGAAGCCTGGCTTGGAGAATTTTGAGCATTACTTTACTAGCATGTGAGATGAGTGCAATTGTGCGGTAGTTTGAGCATTCTTTGGCATTGCCTTTCTTTGGGATTGGAATGAAAACTGACCTTTTCCAGTCCTGTGGCCACTGCTGAGTTTTCCAAATTTGCTGGCATATTGAGTGCAGCACTTTCACAGCATCATCTTTCAGGATTTGAAAGAGCCCAACTGGAATTCCATCACCTCCACTAGCTAAGTAGAATAGCTGCTGTGTATTCTATATAATAAATAATTGTAGTTCTTATTCCAGTGTGTTCAACTCCCAAGACCCATGATGGTAATGCTAATTAAACATATAACTCATGCATATATCAGTGGCATAGCCCAGTATTCATAATGTAAATCTTGAAAATAAATTTTTCAAAATAAGGAAAGTAGTTATTAAGGAATCAAAAGTAATTGACCTCAAGAATTCACCATTAAACTAGATTTTGTTCTATGTTGATATTATCAGCACTGACAGTTATCACATGGAACCCAGGCCTTTATATTACTTTGGACAAGAGAAATTTGCCTAGTGGCATTTCAAGCAGTCCCCCCAGCTCTTCCATTTCATTTGTTGCGATATTTAAACCCAAGTCACATTTTCCTATATTCTATTAAGATGTCTAATATTTTTCTTGGGCTGAGGCAACTTTTGCAAACAACTGTAGAACATTTCATCACGTATGTCCTTTAAAATCAAAATTGAAGTATTTTTTTCACATAATAATCCTCCCTTAGCCTCAATTTTTGTCTTTCCTGTTCTGTAGCAGTAACCCAAGCAGTGTTTTTCAAGGTGAACAGGTTTTAGGTAGGCCAAATGTGCTTCATCCCCACAAAGGAAACGCAAAGTAATATCTAACTACTTGTCATTGGATAGGTGGAAAATTACTCCTGCTTCTGCTTCCAGAAGCTGCCTCTTCCTTTTTTTTTTTTTTTTTTTTTTTTTTTTTTTTTTTTTGAGTTGTACTCCCTCTCCTGCCAAGGCTGAACTTGGCTGATAAGAAGCTGTGGAAACTGTTTCAGAGCAGACTTATCCAGGAAACTCATTATCACTAACCTTCTCAGAAGAGTTTCTGGATGGTAAGCTTAGACTACAGTATGTCTGGCTCTTGCTGCCCTTTTGGGAAAGAGTTAAGGCACAAATGAGAAAAGTTCTAAATCTAAGAACAATCCATTTAACTACTTAAATTCTCTCTCAGATTATTCCTCTAAGTTATTCTCTTGTCCACAAATACCTGGAAAAACACTCACTGACATTTACTTATATGAAATACATGTATACTGAGAGTAAAACTATTCTTATGACAAGGCCAGACTTATTTGCATGCCCAGTTGAAGAATTGTATAGGGATGGGGAATATGTAGTGTCTAGTCAAAGGGCAAATGTTTTCTTAGAAATGATTTTTGAGGTGCACAACATTCTGTTCTCAAACATATGCCTATGCTCTTCTCCCAGGAATACTGCTGCTTTTTAATAAAGAAATAATTCAGAATATTTAAATATAGCCAAAGCATCCAGACAAATGTCCTTATTTCCAAAATACAAGACGGAAGAATTTGACAAGGTAATACAACCCTGCTTTCCATAATATTTTAAAACCGAATACAGATTTTCTATTTTTTTTTTCCCCAAAGGCATGCAGAATAGACAAAATATCAGATCAACATGGTGAGGGCCAATGTGTTGCCTTCTTCTATCTGCCCCAGCAACTTCTACCATTCCCTGAAGAGAATATGTAGAAAAAGGGCAACACAAGGTTGAACTCAAGATAGCTATTTGAGAGAGGAGTCCATAAAATGAGAATCTTATAATGAATATTTGGTGCCAAAGCCAGATTTCTCAGAATATTTCCTGCTGGAGGAATGAAGGTGGGACACATTGGGAGTAGAATCACATACAGCAGAATTCCGGTAGAATATAAAATAAGCCATCTTATCTGAGGGCCTAGAATAACACAGCCTCTTCATTTTGGCCTAAGCAGTGTTATGATATTTAAGCATGAAATTTTGCTAAATATAGAAGCCGCTTGTTTTTACTGTTTGGTTGTAAGAAATCATGCTTAGTGGCTTCTAGGACAGCTGCATCAAGCAGCAGATTCACTGGGGTATGAGAAAGCAAGCATAGCAAGTACAGGGAACTAGTTCATAGGTAGACTTCAAGAAGCTTCTAGAAAAAAGGCATGTGTTCTAGCCCTGACAGCCACTTACCTATTGCATCTTAAGGCCCAACTTCTTCAGGTATAAAACTGGCCTACCTTTATAGGCCTTGGTTTAACTGTAAGATCAAACAATAAATTCTATAGGGAAGACATTTTTGATAAATGTCTTTGTAAACTTTGTGTTAGTTACTCGTCATTTCCGACTCTGCAACCCTATGGACTATAGCTCGCCAGGCTCCTCTGTCCTCGGGATTTTCCAGGCAAGAATACTGGAGTGGGTTGCCTTTTCCTCTTCCAGGGGATCTTCCGGATCCAGGCATCGAACCCACGTCTCCTGCATTGGCAGGCAAATCCTTTACCACTAGTGCCACCTAGGAGGCCCCCAAAAGAGATTTTTTTATGTTATCTGTTATCATAATGATTGTATTATTAAACTTACCATGACCAGCAAAGCCCACTGGATTATGGGAGAAATAAACTGGAATCCAGGTGGTAAGCTAAGATCTAACTGCTTCCTTTTTGCTTAGTCTAGTTTCACTTGCCCATAGGGGGCCATGTGCAGAGGGGTCACATCTAACATGTCAGGTTAGAGGTTCCAGTGCAGAACTACTTCTCCAGACACGCCAACTTGGTGAGCCTTGCAGAAAAGTGCTGTGCCAAAACCTCAGTCCAAAACAGCTGTGGCGGGCTGCATTCGGAGATACTGTGTCCCACACTGCGGATCTGGAGCTGTGAGAACCCCATGAAAACCCAGCGAGAATCCTATGAGAATCCCGGGAGAACTCCACCCCCTCCCCGCTGCTGAGAACCGTATAAAGCAGCCCCGCCCACCGCCTGTTGGGCAAGACCTATACCCTGGAGTGTAAGCTGCTACCTCTCCATTCTATGCTCAAAAAATAAAACTTTTACTTCTGAAACAAAATTCCGTCTCATTCTATTGACTCGAGCCACACCATGCAGAAGGACCCTGGTTGGGGCCTGGCTTGAAAGGTTCTGTAACATTACTGCTTTAGTTCTTCTATTTAATTTTTCTCAAATTCCCGAGTAGGTGATATCAACACTTGCACGATCTATGACTTATTTCTGAAGTTTCTCAAAGTGTGATATAAAGAAAATATTAGGGTGCAATATTCACCAACATGTATCTTATACTTTTTATTTCTACCTTTCAGTTTCAATTAGAAAGAGGCCATCTGAAACTATTCTTGAACTTTGAACACACTTAATGAATTATCTTTTAGGTTTTGGTAAACAGTCGGTGCTAAATATATAGTTCTTCAGTAAAGACTCAATGGTTCTCATCTCTCATAGAGTCAATAAGACCCAGGAATCTACATATTTAATAGGAAACCACCACCATACCTTTTTGATGCAGGTACGTCCTGACTAAAATTTAGCATTCTTATTTTCTGGTAAAAATTACTTAAAGTACTTAAAAAATATACAGGTGACCAAGTCTCTTCCTGGAAAATCTGACTTGGCTTGAGTTAGGGTTTAGGAATTTGTGTTTTTAATAGGCACCCTAGGTGACTGTTATCATGGGCACAATTCTTTATATCACACTTTGAGAAACACTGGTAGGGGAACCATTGGTCATTCCAAAAGTAAGGGCACCATTCGGGATCAGCATTAACCTTTACTAAACAGAGTCAGTAGAATTATTTATTAGCACGACTTTTACAAAGGGTTGTTTAAGAAGGAATAATTTTCAGTTTAAGAAGAAATAATTTTAGTAAAATGCTACTTGCCCAATGAATGACACTTTATATTTAACAGTGGATGATATAAAAACTGGGATTAGATTTTGTTATCAACTTTAGATGACTCTGTCTTACACCAGCATCTTACCAGATACTATCTTTCGTACTGCAGGTAGACGCATTATAATTTTTATTTATCCCATTACAAAACCTCACAAGTTCTGGTCTGATTTCCAATCATTGCTTCACAAGAAAGGTCACATTTTACTTCCATTTAAATTAGAAACTGTGTGAGGTTCATAGCAGCTTCGGGTTGTTTTTATTTTTAATGAAGCAGGTATTAAAAAGGGTTAAGCAATAAGAATCTCTTTAAGTGCTGTGAACTGGGTGATAAAGAATCTATAAAAGAATTTCAGCTGCTTCAGCACAGGAGGCACTGTTGAAGAGAACTGTAACTTTGAGTCATAGAATGGCTAAATATATATCTTGTGCTGCAGGAGAATGAAATGTCTCTCTGAATGGTATGAAAAGACTCCGATTGGCATAAAAAGACAGTGTATACTGCATGGCTCCAACAACTCTTTAAAGCATATGAGAATAAAAGTAATGTATGAACATCTCTAAACAGTTGTGTTTTGTGGATGCCTTCTCAAAAGCCATCATTCCCTTCTATATTTATTGCTTTTACCAAACCCTCCTACACCTCTGCAGGATTAGTGAGTTATTCTTGACCATGTGATCAACAGAGGTTGTTTCAGGTATGCTCTGCACCAGAGAGGGAGCCAAATCAGATGGGAAAAGTCACAGCCAGGAGAAAAATTGCAAAGCTTCAGTTGGCACTATAGGTCTTATTCTTATCTCCAGAGATAGTACTGATTTCTAAAGAACTTGAGGTTGTAAATGGGTCAGCTGACAGATGACAGCTGATAGGCTAACTCTTGGAGAATAGCAAATCGTGACACAGCGTAACATTTTAATCCTTCTACTTCCTTAATACATATTTTATATTACTTTATCATACTAGGGAAGCAACATGTGAGCACTCTAATAAATTTGGAAAATAGAAAGATTGGGAGGAAAATAACACCACTGTAATCATCCATTTTGGACAAACTGCTAAAAAAATAACTGTGTTCAGTGAAGTGACATGGGAAAGAGCCACCACATTCTGAGAGCTGGAGGAAGGAATGGAAATTGAGAGGCAGTCTGAAAGGGTAAAGAAAGTCTGTGTTCTTATATCTGTATTTCTTTTTTCAGCTTCCCTACTCAGTCAACCTTTCCTGCCTCTATTCCCAGCTCCCCAAGCCTTTCACTAAGTCCTTTGGAATACCCAGTCTATGGTCAGCAACTATGATCTATATGCTCAGTCGCTCAGTCATGTCCAACTCTTTGTGACCCCATGGACTGCAGCTCGCCAGGCTCCTCTGTCCATGGATTTTCACAGCAAAGAATACTACAATGGATTGCCATTCCCTTCTCCAGGGGATCATGCCAAACCAGAGATAGAACATTCGTATCTTGTGTCTCCTGCATTGCCAGTTGGGTTCTTTAGCACTAGCACCACCTGGGAAGCCCCAAAGTGAAAATATTAGTCACTCTGTTGTGTCTGACTCTTGGCTACCCCATGAATTGTAGCCCACCAGGCTCCTCTGTCCATGGGATTTCACAGGCAAGAATACTGAAGTGGATAACCATTCCCTTCTCCAGGGGATCTTCCCAACCCAGGGATCGAACCAGAGTCTCCTGCGTTGCAGACAGATTCTTTATTGTCTGAGCCACCAATTCACTTTGTTCACTTTCTATGGTCAGCAAGCTCCTCTAAATCCTCAGCTAGTGCTTTATCAGCATTAATGTACATTTGAATCACCTGGGCATCTTGTTAAACTGAAGATTCTGATACAGTAGGTCTGGAGTGGGACTTGAGATTCTGTCCTTCTAACAAGCACCTGGCTGATAATGATGCTGGCCAGTGGGACAAATTTTGAGTAAAAAGTGCTAAACCACTTGTCAATTGATCATCTCATCATGTAAACATCATTTGAATCTAGTTGTCCTCTGAAGACACTGCCTTCCCTTCAGTCTACTAAGGGGAAGGTATTTTGTCTCTCACACCCCACTTAACCATTTCTAAAGTATGCCTTAGGACAGTATTTTCATCTACTTCTTTTGTGGGGAAAAAAATGCAGTTTCTTTGGGATTCGTGTCATTCAGTCATGCTAGCCCTTCCCAATCTTCATGGCAACCACTCACAAACTCTCCCAATCTTCATGGCAACCACTCACAAACTCTTTCTCATTCTTCCTCATTGATTCATGATCTTGACATACAGCACATGCAGTAGAGATATACACACAGAGGAATTTTGTAAGAAGAGCTGAGAGTTGCTGAAGAAATTCACAAAATCTGCCTGTCAAATGTATATCATTATCAATTTCTAGTCACTGTGTAAGAGATAAATAGTTGCTCACCAAAATTTGTTCTGCCCTTTGTAGTACACAGTTTAAGAGAAAAGCAGCACTGATGTCAGAGAGCTGGACTGGAGCTATCACTGGGTCTGCGTGTTGTTAGGAGCTGGCCTGACACAACAGGATCTTGATGGTTTCCTGTTGAACATGAACAATTTCACAGAACATTAACATCACGTAAGGCTACTCTGTGACCATGATGTATCAAGACAAAAAAAAATCCACTCAATAATCACGTGAACACTGACAAAAAATAAACATTGTGCAAACACAAAAATGACTAAATATCCTTAACTTCACTAATGTGACTGCTGCTTCTATGCCAATTACAGCTTTATGCATGTGGTACCTTTCATTCCTCTTAGATATGATTTACTAAGATGCCCAATGGTTAAGATCACCCCCCACTCCTGACATCACCAAATCTAGAGCAAAGCCCTACTTTTTTCAACTCTCCCACAAATCACCTAAATTAATCCCATAGCCCAAAATAAGCCAGATCAAACACATCTTCCTGAGAAGCCTCAAGGTTCCCCAAGGTACATGTTCTCCCCTGCCACATGAATCATAAGTAAACCCAACTCATTCAATTTATCTTATACCACATACAAAAATCAACTCAAAATAGATTAAACAGTTAAAAGCTATTGTACTCCTAGAAGAAAATATAGGGGGAAATCTTCATGACACTGACCTTGCCAATAATTTCTTGGATGTGACACTAAAAATACAGTCAGAAAAAGCAAAAATGGGGAAGTGGGATTTCATCAAACTAAAAAGATTCTGAACAGCAGAGAAAACAATCAACAGAGTGAAAAGTCAGCCTACAGAACAGAAAAAATATTTGCAAAGCATATACCTGATAAGAAGTTAATATACAAAATATAAAAGGAACTCTTAAAACTCAATAGCAAAACAAAACAAAAAAATTTTTAAATGATTTAAAAGTGGGCAAAGCACTGGAGTAGACATTTTTCCAAAGAAGACATATAGATGGCCAACAGACATATGAAAAGATGCTCAACATCACTAGTCATCATAGAAATGCAAATCAAAAGCACAATGAGATATCACCTCACACCTGTCAGAGTGGATATTATCAAAAAGACAAGAAATAAGTGTTGGCAAGGATGTGGAGAAAAGGGAACCCTTGTGCCCCATCGATGAGAATGTCAAGTGGTGTAATCACTATGGAGAACCAAATGTAGGTTCCTTTAAAAATTAAAAATGGAACTACCATGTGATCTAGCAATCCCACATCTGTGTATACATCCCAAGGAAATGAAATCAGTATCTTGAAGAGATATCTACACTCCCATGCTTATTTCAGAATTATTCACTATTGCTAAGACAAGGAAACAACCTGTGTCTGTTTGTGATAACAGAGTTGAGCCAAGAGGACATTATGTGAAGTGAAATAAACCAGAAACAGAAAGACAAATATTATATGATAGCACTGGTATGTGGAATCTAAAAATGTCAGCCTCATAAGATGGTGGTTGCAGCAGCTGGAGGTGAAGGAAATGGGAAAATATTGGTCAAATGTACAAACTTAGTTACAAGGTGAATAAGTCCTGGGGGTCTAACATATACAGGATGACTATAATTAATTGAAATTTGCAAAGACAGTAAATCTTCAGTGTTCTCACTGCAGACACACACACTTTGGTAAATATATGAAGTGATGGATGTGTTAATCCGCTTGACTGTGGTCATTATTGAGAGGGTATCAGGTAGAAAGGCTAGGGGTCCCCAAGCGGAGGAAATAGACTGCAAGTGTCATATGTTTTGTTTTGTTTTTTTCCTTCTCTATACAAAATTAAAAGGAGGTTTTTTTAAAAACTCTATGTTGCCATGACGACACCTGGTTCCACCAGAACTTAACTTTTCTCAAACCTTGAGCTAACCAATGCATTTTCCTTATGGAAATATTTTTCTTAAGCTATGTTAATGACTATGTATTTACCTTAGAATCTGCCTTTCTTCAAGTTGGTTCTGCCTAAGATTCAGAACTGATAATGTCTCAACAAACCAGCATGTTTTACTCATGAAAATGTTCTCTTAAGCTATGTTAATGGAGCTATGTATTTACCTTAGAATCTGTCCTTCTTCAAGATTCACATCAATTGTTTTATGGCCCAGATGATTCACCTTGTGCCAATGTTATCTCAAAATGCATGCTCTGGGTGAGGGGTCTGGTGCCACTCTCTGAGTTTTGAGACATTTCCTTTCTCTAATTAGCAGCTTGCTAATAAGTATATAACTTCTTGCTAAAAACTAGCAAGGGGCACTCTTTCTTCCCCCTTCGCATGTCTATGTCAGAAGCCTTTTCTATCTCTTTTATACTTTAATAAAACTTTATTACACAAAAGCTCTGGGCAATCAAGCCTCATCACTGGCCCTGGATTGGATTCCTCTCCTCTGGAGGCCAAGAATCCCCGTGTCATTCCTGGCCCATAGCAGCAACCTTTCATCATTTTATGATGTATACATACATCAAGTAATCACACTATACACTTTAAATGTAAACTTCTTAATTGTCAAGACAGGAAAGATACGAATAATAAAACTTATAGAAGGAAACACAGAAGACTATTTTTGTGACTCCTGAGCAGATAATGATTTGTTGAAACACACACACACAAACCATAAAATAGAATTTTGAAAAAGTTAACTACCATAGTGTTGATAACTTCTGATCATTAAGCTAGCCATGATAAGATTCTTGAGAGTCCCTTGGACTGAAAGGGTGTTCTTTAGAAGGACTGATGCTAAAGCTCAAACTCCAGTACTTTGGCCACCTCATGCGAAGAGTTGACTCATTGGAAAAGACTCTGATGCTGGGAGAGATTGGGGGCAGGAGGAGAAGGGGACGATAGAGGATGAAATGGCTGGATGGCATCACTGACACGATGAACGTGAGTCTGAGTGAACTCCAGGAGTTGGTGATGGACAGGGAGGCCTGGAGTGCTGCAGTTCATGGGGTCGCAAAGAGTTGGATACGACTGAGTAACTGAACTGAACTGATGCTGCCTCAGAGCTGTTGAGTTTACTATTCCCACAGCATGGAAGACTTTTCCCTGCCATCCACTCACATTATGCTTAGGTTTCAATTTAAAGTTCTTTTTTGTAAAGAGGTCTTCTCTGATCAGTCCCTTCTATCTCCATTTGGGGATTTATATTAAGTCCTTTGTTATTTTCTCTTGTTATGTTGAACTTACGTATTTATGTGATAATTTCTTTAATGTTTTTCTCCTCCATCAGACTTAAGCTCTATGAGGAGAGCAGCCATATTAATTTTTGTTCACCTTTGTGTTCACCAGCACATAGAACTACATTCTCTCTGGAGTTGGCACCCCCAAAAATTTGTTTTATAAATAAGTAAATGAATGGAAGAATTAATACATATGAAAAAATAGCATGAAAACATACTCACAAAATAGGAGAAAGATAGAATCATATGGCCATTATATGTGTGTGTGTGTGTGTGTGTGTGTATAGCATTACTAAAATGACTATTAAAATATGAACTTAAGGTTTAAGGAAAATGATTACAGAAAATCTCAGATATAGGAAGATACAGAGGAAAATTATTAAACCTGAGATCAATCTAAATTAACATTATATAAAATAATAACAAAGAATAAATTCATAGTGCAAAGTAAAAGATGGAACAGAAATAAAAAATATTGGTAAACAGTGGCATCAAGCTTTATATATACAAAATAAAAAATGGGAGAATATGGGCCTGATTTTATCGATGCAACAAAGTCATTAACCTTTCTGAGCTCTAGTTTACCTATCTGTAAGCACTCAAGAAATGTTTGTTGAAAAATAATCTCTAACAGGGACACAGGAACTGTCCTTTCCAGGTCTAATGCTCTATGCTTTCTTAAATGAGAACAAATCATTGGAAATTCTTGTCACATGGACAATATGTTTCAAGATTTTCTAATCATCTTTATAAAAAATATTTTTCAATATTATTTTTTCAAAGTATATAAAAGCATGGAAAAAACCTGTAAGAGGAAAAAAGAACTGTAGGAAAGTATCAGCATAAAAAATGGAAAAAGGTAGTGGGTAATAGCTCATCACATCTTTCAAAATTAAAATCTGTCCAAATTTTAAAAGCATTTTTCATCTTTAAGGAATCACCAAATTCTTCCCTTAATGAAGAGTGGTAGGTCCCTGGATGTTACACCTACTGCCACTTGCAATCATTTCTCTCTCCCTTTATTTTCTATGGCTAGACACTAAGCAGCATTACTAGGATGCAAGCCTCAGAACTGCTTCGTGAGCTCACGTACTGTATTCTGAGCCAAGGGTAACTCCCAAGCCATGGCCATCTTTCACAATTACCATCCCTTCTGACCAATCTGTCAGAAATACCACTGTTTACTCCCCAGGCAGCCCTGGCCTCAGCAGAAATACACATTTTTTTTTGTTGTTTTGCATATTTTACTTACTATTCTCTGTGGTTAAAGACTATTATACTATTATAGTGTCTGACAAATATAACCCAGCAGGTATCATGACACCACTTGGAGATGAACATTTTTGAAGGATTTATTTCATAAGGAAACACACTAACAAATATAGCTGAACAGATGGATCCTGAACACAGATTCAGAAAAGTTGAATACAGCAAATAGTGAAGATTGATACCTACCTACAAAGCAGCAATCTGGACTCAGAGAACAGCAGGCTGCCACAGATATATGGCATATTTATTGAAGCATTAAAAGAGTTTCACAGTCCTCCTAATTATTATACCTACCTCTGGTTACATAGAGCTAGTCTATAGTGAGATTTCCACTGATTTATTTAACTCTTAAATATCATAAACTCTTAAGTAATGCCTATGTTCATGCAGAAGCAATAAATTTTCTGCTATGCTTTTAAACATTGTTTGCACTTTCGAAATGTCAGTGGTATTTGCAGTTCTAAACACTGTGTTTCATGCCATTTCAAAGGTGCAGTTGTTAGAGCCAAAAATATTCATGTTTTAAAATCCTCTCTCGTATAAATGGCTCAGGGTCAAAAGACATGAAAAATCTCTGTTTCATCTTAAGTCTGCTCAAATACCTTATATAAAAGAATGTCAGGTAGAAAATAAATCCTGGAAGATTCTCCTGCTTTGCAAAATGAAAGAAAACCTTAGATTCATCTCAATCCCCATTTACAGTTTGCAAAAGTGTTTCTCAACTAACAAATTTTAACACATCAGTAAAATCATTCCATTCAATGTAGCTAAACACTGAAAATAACACTGTTTTTGACTGATAGCAATAGGAAAATTTCCTCTTCCCTGGAAACTGAAGATGTCACATTTTGTCTATGTTAAGACAGGCCCTCACCTCCTGAATTTCATGTCTTTCACTTGCATTCCATGACCTTTAAAGAACACGGTCAAAATTAAAAGTGGTCAGCAAGTCTAAGCATCCAATGTGATGAACAGAAGCCCTACAGCCAAGCTCATGCATTCAAGAGATGCCAAGCCTTTGGAGTCTAGCCTCTTGTTAATGTTTTCTGTATTTAACAGTAATAACAAAATAGTAATTAACAAGACAATTAACAAAATTAAAAAATAATTAAAAACAATGATCCATTCATTCAATATTTTGCATATTAAATGATTATATCATTATAAAATACATTTATCTATGGCTATGTACATTGAGTCACTTTTTTAAGACAAAGGATATAAAGCAAAATTCAATATTTTAAAAAAATTTTATTTTATATTGGAGTATAGTTGATTTACAATGTTGTGTTAGTTTCAGGTATACAGCAAAGTGATTCAGTTATATATATACATATGTCTATTCTTTTTCATTCAATAATTTCACAGCTACTCAGTGTCAAATAGAGCATTAGGCCTTGGAGAGAGAGCTATGAAGAGACCAGAAGGTCCCCCAAAACTTCCTCTTAGCAGAAATGAGTCACAGGCTACAATTTGCTTCCAAGAAGGCAGGGAAAGTAACATTTTGGGTATTCCACCTTCTTGCATGGGAGATTGGCAAGGAAGATGGAGTTGAGAATGGCATCTTGAGTGGGCAGCCTTCAATTTCTGCCAATACTAGTCTGATTCTTGATACAAAATATGTACAGTGCTCCTGGAAGTTGTGACTGAGATGGCCTGTGGGTGAATGACTAGGTTCCATCACTGAATTTTTGATATCTAAAAGGGACCTTTAAGTGTGCAGGAAACACGATTTGCCATTTTTTGGTTTGATATTAATTTATTAAAATTACAAAATAAAAAGTATATAAAAATCATAGTCTATTCCATAAATCTAGTACACTTTGTCAATCACTTGCAAGAGAGCCTTCAATAAATGTTAGTTCAACTCAGGCTGAACAGACTAAATTCTGCTTAATCCTGTTTGTAAACTTAGTTGCCTCAATTCTCTTCAACATTTCAAAGTGCATATATAAATCAAATATATCTGATTTTCTTTTTAAGCACTTCAAATACCTGACTAGGTATACTGATCCCCAAAATCAAAACCTTACTACTTGCTTGAACAACTCTTACATATTTAATAAGTCAAATTTATATATATAAAGAATATAAAATTATCTTAAATATTCTAAATATTCTAGTGCATTAATAGTATGTGCTAGTGTAAGTCACTTTCAGTCGTGTCTGACTCTTTGCAACCCCATGGACTGTAGCCCATCATGCTCCTCTGTCTTAAATGTACTCAAAATATCTTACATACTTTAATAAAAATCACACATTAATGAAATTTTAAAATTGGAATCTGTTCAAACTGTCACTGTAAAATATGCCATGTTCTCTTCAACATCATAAGCAAATTAAATATCAACTGCTACACACGTTATTCTGAACTTCACATACTGGTATTAATACTATGGATTTGATTCACTTCACTATCCCTCTGTTTTATTCCAATCCTCCCTAAGATTTTAAAGATTCTGTGCTCACTTATGGGCTTCCCAGATGGCACTAGTGGTAAAGAATCCACCTGCAAATGTAGGTAGATGCAAGAGACACAGATTCCATCCCTGGGTTGGGAAGACGCCCTAGGGGTGGGAACATCAACCCACTCCAGTAATCTTGCCTGGTGGATCCCATGGACTGAGGAGGGTCACACAGAGTTGGACATCACTGAAGTGACTTAGTGTACACACACACAAATGTGCTCATTTATGAGCCACAGATGTGAAAGTGGGATGGAATAACAGAGGCAACAACATTGCTGCAAGATTCTATTTGTGTACAACTGTATAAACTGGAGTTTTTTTTTGTTTTTTAACATCACTATGGCTCCAGGGAACTCTAGATCCAATCCTTCAACTAGGGTTGGTTTCTTATAAGTTCAAGTAGCACCCTTACATCATTTTCCATCATCATTATTTAATTTGAATAGATCAAAGTCTTCAAAATGCTTCATCTCTCAAATTCATGGCTAAACTACTTGAACTAATTTCTACCACCTGAGTTAATTCAGGATTCTTCTTGTATGTTTTCATCTGAGCCATCATTCTTATAGTGTAATGACATCTGATTATATTCTGCACACTTCTCATATGGTGTCTCCAAGATCTAAACTGTGTATGATGATTCTCACTTTGGCACATGGCCACTACATAACTGTAGCTTCTGATTCCAGAGAGGGGAGTCTTGGGTCATGGAGTGAACAGAGCTGCCCTGTACTTTCATCATAGCCCTGGGACACTAGGCATATCAACTAGTTCACTCTGCCAACTTTTATACCTCGCTGGGTACCCATGGAAACTTTGGAGCTGCCAAAGTTGCACGAACATTGTTTTTTAACTTTTTATTTTGTACTGGGGCAGTCAATTAATGTTGTGATAGTTTCAGGTGAACAGCAAAGGGACTCAGCCAAACATATACTTGTATCCATTCTCCCCAAACTCCCCTCCCATCCAAGCTGCCACCTAACACTGAGCAGAGTTCCATGAGTTGCATGAGTGTTCTTCAGTTCAGTTGCTGACCTGAACTGTTCAGCATGACAGTTGCTCAGTCGTGTCCGACTCTTTGCAGCCCCATGGACTGCAGCACACCAGGCTTCCCTGTCCATCACCAACTCCCGGAGCTTACTCAAACTCATGTCTATTGAGTTGGTGATGCCATCCAACCATCTCATCCTCTGTCGTCCCCTTCTTAAACCCTCTTTTTGCCTATGTTGCCCATGAGGGTGTTATTGTTTGTACTTTGTCACATCAGGATGGTAGTTTCCCCAATGCTCATGCTTCTCTCTGTTCCCATCCCAGTTCTGTGAAGAATGGTGACAAATCTTTGGCTTTCTACTCTAAATTGGCCTTCTACTCTCCTTGGCTCAAAGGGTTTTTCTGGTGAGTTTGAAGGGTAAAGAGGACGAGTTGTCCCTGTGTGCACCTGAATCTTGCCGCATTATACTTGAACGCTTGCTTTTTGAACTTAGAGTCAAAACATTTGGGCTCCTTTGTTTCTCTGGGCCAATAGGTCAACTTTCTCCTGGGTTCAGTTTAGCTCTTTTACTTACAGCTGAAATAGAAGAGGTCACATGGAAGAAGAATAAGACTTATCAGTTAAGACACAAATATTTATTTGGCCAGCCTTGGTATCTTACTTGGGGGATGGAAGAATTTCTGTTACCACCTCTTCTAAGCAGGCCTCTGGTTTAATAGCTAGAAAAGATACAGTCTAGGATGAGAGTAGCTTGCAGATTTATTGGAGTCAAGGCCCATGGCTTCTCTAAACATGACTGATTTCTATTTGTCCTTGAGCTCTCCTTTTAAGTGTCAAGTGTCACCTCATTGAGAAGGTCTTCTCTGACCTCTCAGGCCAGGCAAGGCCTCCCTATTACATATTCTCAAAATAATATTGTTTCTCTTTAAGCATAAATCTCATTTGACATCTTGGTTTAATATTTACCTTAAACAGTAGACTAAGCGCTCTGTGGGTCCTGGGACCTTTTTCTTCTTCAACATAGCTCTCTATCCAGTGCTATATTTGACACTGAGCAACTGCTGAAAAAATACTGGATGGATGAATCATTTTTTAAACTACTTTAGTTAATGAAATACAGTAAACATTAACAAAGGGCTTCTCCAGTGGTACAGCAGAAAAGAATCCACCTGCAATACAGGAGACACAGGCTTGATCACTGAGTCGGGAAGATCCCCTGGAGAAGGAAATGGCAACCCACTCCAGTATTCTTGCCTGGAAATTCCCATGAACAGAGGAGACTGGCGGGCTACAGTCCATAGGGTCACAAAGAGTCAGACATGACTCAGCGACTAAACAATAACAAAACATTAACAAGAAGCTAGGCTCTAAAGACTTGACATCTCTTCAGTGCATGAGCTTGGGCAGTGGGGCTTCTGGTCACCACATTGAATCCTTGGACTTGCTTACCAGCTTTAATTTTCACCAAGTTCTTGAAATGTCATAGAATATAAGTAAAAGACATGAGATTCATGCCTTTAGGGCCATATAGCAGCTTCATAAAGCTAAATTCTCACAAACAGAACCACCAGGCTCAAAAGCTTAAAAGAACCAGCAAGGAGATTGAGGTAACAGAGAAAATATGAGAAGATGTTTTAAATCTGAATGCTGGTTGAATTATTCATTTGTATTAACTAAGACATCACAGATTTGAACTGAGTTTACCTGGAGACCTGGGTTCATCACTGGGTTGGGAAGATACCCTGGAGAAGGAAATGGCAACCCACTCCAGTATTCTTGCCTGGAGAACTCCATGGACAGAGGAACCTGGCGGGCTACAGTCCAAACGGTCACAAAGAGTCAGACACGACTGAGTGACTAACACTATCTGGAAAGAACTAGATTAAGATTTTTATTGTTGTTGTTACTGTTGTGGTTTTTGTGTTCTACTCCTATAAAGTAAACTAGGCACTTGAGAAAGAAAACGAATTTACTAACAGGAAAATGAAGTAAGTTTTGTTTCTGTATATTTGAGTTTGTGACTATGAAATTCACACATTTATATCTCCTCTCTAGCTGCTCAAATTTTAGGAGGTTACCTGGCATCACACAGGAGAGATGAATTGGCAGATAAATATGCTTACAGAAGACATCAATCAGCCCCCATTAAATTAACACATTTATTGATTTCCTACTATATGTTCAGCTCTGCTCAAGCTTGCTTTTTCTAATTTAAGCACCTTCTAGGATTTAAAGTAATCAGTTGACTTTGCAAGCTTGGGTGATACAAACCACAAAAGCTGAGTAGGAATATGAACTAGAGGCTTCCTAAGGCTATCGGAAGGCTGAAAACTCTGAAAAGAACTCAAGCACTTTTGTAAAAGGAAAGTGGAAAAACTGATGTTCTCCCTCCTCTCTTTTCCATTGCTGAAATTGTAAAGGTTTTACCTCTTTCCATATTGATCGTGACTCTGATTTCTTAAATGCCTGAAGAGAAGATTAAATGCTAAAATGTTGTCTTTTTTCATAACCCAGCTGAACCCAAAGAATTTTTCTGACTGTGTTCTGTGATACACATTTGGAGTATAAGAAAAGCACTATGGATGGAAAAGGTATTCAGGTGTTATGGAGTGGAGAGCATGAGAAGTCAACTCAACCAAATTCGATTTACCAAAAGGGAGAGGAAGATGGAAGCCCAACAAGGTCTTATTGCTTTTTTGTTTAATTGTTTTTAAATTTGGTTAAAAGGAAATAATCTAGGTTAATCATCATCAATATCATCAACTAAGAGAAGCAGCATGAAAGCTTATCTGTTGATTTTGCTTTGGCTTTACAAGTAAATTGCACACTCTTATTCATCTAAGCAATTCCAAAACTACAGAATAAGCAAAATGGAATATAAACTGTTTCACATTTGGATTCAGTTCATTCATTAACTTTGATAAGAGCACATTGTATTTTCATTTCTGCCAGAAATTTATTCAAGAGTGGGTCAATAAAGAGAGCAGATAGAGCAATGAATGGATTCAGAGCATTGTAAAAATAAATAAATGGCTATTTCCAATTGTTATTTCCCTGGAGAAGGAAATGGCAATCCACGCCAGTACTGTTGCCTGGAAAATCCCATGGACAGAGGAGCCTAGTAGGCTACAGTCCATGGTGTCGCAAAGAGTCAGACACGACTTCACTTTCACTTTCACTTTCACTTTCACTTTCACTTTCCAATTGTTGGCCAAGTGCTTTCTACAGCCTGACATTGGTTAAGTCACATTTCAATCATTAATCAAATTGAGTGTGTCCTTATCAGACACACTCTGGGCTTAGCTGCTCAACTTTGTAGCTCACTCCACTCCATCTAGTCTTCCTATCCACTCCCCAATTAATAGATGGTGTACTTTATCTTCCGTAGAGATGGAAGTTTCCTTGGCTTCTACTGCACAGCCTCATATATGTGTGTGTGCTTAGTCGTTTCCAACTCTTTGTGACCCCATGGACTGTAGCCTGTCAGGCTCCTCTGTCCATGGAATTTTCTACGCAAGAATACTGGTATAG